>NW_021852343.1:1155241-1192527 GCF_003651465.1 Formica exsecta
TCCCCCTCCCCCCCTATTCTCCCTCCCCCTTTGATCGCTTTTGCGAATTCAAGCGGATGCGTTAATTACCTGTATTTTCTACGCTCGCCCACATGTCGGGCGTGTAACAACGCTCAATTTGTAATTACACTTTGTCTCCCTCCTCTCGCCTATTTCTCCGCGGTGTCGACTAATTAGGGTGTTTCATAATCGTTTCTATAAATATTCTTTTCTCCTAGTTTGTGTCTGGCATTTAGTCCATTTATTGATATCGCCAGCACGTAATTATCTAAATCTGATGTAATAAAAGCCGATATATTTTAACTAACATCCCGAAGCAAAGTTGAGAATTTGTCGATAGAGTAAATATAGGTCGCTTAAAAAAACACGTTTAAAAAAATTCTTCATATTAAAGAATTTTAACGAATACTAATCTCATAAAAATATCCTATATTTTATATTACGATATCCATACGATTTTTTACAATTATCTCGCACAAATTTAGTGTGTGTCTATTTTTAATTATAATACAATTTAATAAATAATATGTTATTCAGACATTATCAAATTGTTATTACTTTAATGATTAAAGTTCGAAAGCAGTTTTCTTCATTCATTAATCTATCTTGTTAATCGAAAACAACACAATAATATATAAATCTACTACAGAATTTTAGTCTCATCGATCCTCCGTTATAGTCATAAGTCTCTGGTCACACGCGATCAATCCCTGATTACGCGTGGCAATCGATTTAATTGTGTTCTCTTCGCGAGCTCTTCGAATCTCGATAATCGATGTCACCAGGGCGCGGCGGTAAAAGGTATCTACAGCAAGTCAGATATCTGAAAGCGGTATCGGATATCCCGGCAAGATAAACGTCGTGCAACCGAAACTCAAATGAAGCTTTAGAGACACTTTCCTGGCGTTATCGCGTAGATTATCATTAACAGCGACGGAAGCGACGGCAGTCTCGTGGCTTTTCCTGCTAATAGAAATCGATTAACGCGGGAAGAAGACGACGATTCCTCTCTCTCCTCGTGCGCCGCTAAATTTTCGGCGAGACGGAAAAATCGGATTAGCGCAAGCGATGGCAAGCAAGTTTCCTCCTCGCGCTGAGGCGAAATGTGGTTAGCGATGGATTTTGAGTCCAAGGAGCCCTTAAGCAAATATTTATTATATAGAAATCCTACAGAGAATTTATTATTATTTATAATATATTCAATATCTCAATTAATAACAACCGGATCTATAAGAAAATTACAAATTCGTAAAATTGATTTGTCAAGCACGAGCGGCAACATTTTCAAAAGCTTACACGAGTTTGAAATGCAATCGTGTGTGTTGAGTCGCAAAGAATAGATTCTCATAATTAAATGTTGTAATTTAACATTTAAGAATAGAGAAATTATTTCTGCTATTACCATTCGATATAAACGTATGCAACAATATCATATTCGTACAATATCCTGTAAATTAGGCATAAAATACGTGCATTGTACAACACTAATACAAGACACGACACACACACAATTGTGCAACGAAAAACGTAAAAATTAATTTCGAGCGTTTATTTACATTTTAATTTTAAGAAAAAAATCGCGCGTTCACGCGGGAGCCATTAGTTTAATCCTTTTTCATCTCATACGCTGGATATGCTCTTGGTGACATACAAATCGCGCAGAATTTATATTCTTCCCCTCGTTATATAGGGGGCTCCCGTAGGAGCAGTCACCGGCACTGCGGCGTTTCACGACGACAGTTTGACAAACACTGATTACCGCCGAACGGGAAGACACCGAGATAAAGCGCGGTCTTCGTCGATTCCCTTTATCGGCCTAAATTGCGGTCGTTATCGAAAAGAATTCCCGTGCTCTCGCCTCTTATTTCTCAAGCGCTGCAAACGCGCCGCGTCGCGACGCTTTTCCATCGTGGAATAAGGTCGCGGTACGTTCGTCGTGAAAAATGCGCCTCGTTCGCAATAATCCAATCTCGCTGCAATTTTAATCCGAAATAATCTAATCTCGCTGTGATTTCAATACAGGTTACCTGTAGCAGCTTGCTTTGTCCTCGAAAGGATTCATTTGTAAACATCAATCGACAAGCTCCGTCAATGTTAATGGAACGACTTCATCTTCTTAATGTTCGGCGAAATTTGAAACAGAAATGCACTCCGAGTTTCACGTAACGCTAAAAGTACAATCTACTGGAATTATATAAAAAATCATAAAATTTATTTTTTTTATTCTGTACTTTCTACTTGAAGATTTTTATATGTACGATATTTTATATTATATTTTGATATGTCGGAAGACAAAAATTATTTTTCATAAAAACGCATATTTATTTTGCGTTTATATTATTATAAAATTTTGAGCTACGCACGCTTCAATGTTCCTTCTAATTTTATTATCTTTAATTTTCTAAAATCCATTCAGAGAGGTATTGTGGACAACAAAATGGAATATTTAAAAATATTTTTAAATATTTCTAGGAAAAGATATACATTATACAATATTACACGCATATGATAGCGATTAATAATTATATGACAGCTACAGGATACAAATAAATTATTCCTTAAAACCGAGATTTGAGGATCTTCTGGCGTGCTCGTAGCCATTTAATCCAACTGAGAGATGCCACGTAAGCCCCTCTTAAACCTTGGCTCTAAAAAATTAAATCGCTCGGTCTCATGGGCCGTTACAAATACGGTCAGCGTTAAATATTAAGCATTCAATTAAAAGGGGCGAGCTTTCTGGGCGGTTAATACAAGATTTCCGTAGAGCACGCATCACTAGAATCTCAAAAGCCGAAATTGAAACTCGATATAATCTCTCAATGGTAAACAAATATATAACATATATATATATATTTCTATTAATATAATAAAAATATTTTATAATTATATATACGCACATAAACAAAAATAATTCCTACAGTTTTATTCGCGATAACGAAAACGCCATGTTGTAAGATGTACGCATTTCATCGTGGCAACATTTACGGAGAATCTCGCTAATAGAAATCACACCGATTTCAATCCCTGCGCAAGAGTTGCCACGCAAGCTTGCGGATTTCTCAAGCTTTTCGCAGTCATGATATTCTTGGTGCATGATAGCAGGATTTAATTAAATTAATGTTAGCTATCGCATATCCTACGGGCGTTCACAGTTACATGCTCGGTGCAGCTAATCGTCGGATTTAAGGTTCAATTAGCACCGTAGCCTGCAGGAAGTTCCGAGCCGAATCTGTATTTCTCTCCTTTGCCAGATATTTTTTCTTCTCGTTGAAACGAGTGCGCTCACCCAAGTGGAGAAACTAGGAATCAGTGAAGACGCGAGAAACGAAGCTTCGCTGTCTTTCACGAATTTGTGAAGGAGGATGAGCAGAGAGAAGGCGAAGAATAAAAATACGAGATTTTCCACTTCTTGTTAGCGTTTTCGACAAAAGAATGGCTCGAATTTTCGTTACAGTTTACTTGTGCACATTCGAGATGTTTAGATAGTAAAAAAAAGAGAATGAGCAAAGAAAAGATTTGACTACATACGTTTCTTTATTTCCGGCAAGATTTTTATTTAATAATGATTGAAAAGAGAAAAAAAATCGCAAAAAGGAGGGTGAAATAGAGACTTGCAATATTGATTTTTTGTTGCAATAAATATATGTAAAAGTTTTCAATACGAAGCTGAGTCTTATCTCGAATACTTTCGCGAAAAACCTAACTTTAGACTCCGTTTGTGCATCGCATCGCGTTATCACGCATGTGTGACATCGAACACTTCGAAAGATAAGAAAGTTTCGATGGAATGCAAGTGAAGTCCGGAGAGAAAACCGCGCCGCGAGAATTCCCAGTCGATATCGACATCCAATAAAGGGAATAGAGCGCAGCTGTCGTCCCATCGGCGCAAAAAATTTATATTTGTATATCTCAATCAAAGAGATGGCAATATGATTGAATTTGTGAAAAATAAGAAGGAAATATGATAAAAAAGTACAAACGTATATCTAGATAAATCTGACAGTAATAATGTCATTTTTACGCATTAGATTTATCACATTTCACGTCAAATAGTATAATATAAAATTAGAAAATCCCGACAATCTTATAATATTAATACGATAGAACAATATAATGGTATATAATTATTATATAGCAACAAATAAAAAAGGATAATATTGTTAGAAATTAAATTCTTAACAAATTTTAAATCTTATTCTCAAAGCGAATCATATATTTTTTCGATAATAAATCCATAAATTTATTGATAACATATTAAAACAAAAAAAATATTTTAAGGTATATTAAATTCAGCTTTTAATTTCAAAATAACGCGATTTGTCCTCTCGCCAATTTTACTCTTCACACGGTATTATGGTTTTATCCCCGGGACTTCTTCCGAAAGGTGAAAAAGGTGTCAACTTTCAGAAAGAGCTTCTGAAAAAAGAATCGAAGAATGCAGTGCGAGAGATCACCTAACCGCCCTCTCGCTCTAGTTGAACGATAACAAAGTCGATAGACGACTGGACGCGCAAAAGGACAGTACCGAGAAAACGTGCGGACGAAAATCGCAGTCACTATATAGTCCGTAGACGGAATTGGCATCCAATACAGGCAACAGAAAGCAGCTGGAATTGGCGCGATGGTTTATATTTATAGATTGAAAACGTCCCTCCTTCGCTCCCTTTCTCTATCTCCGTCTCGCGTCCGGTCTCTCTTTCAGCCCAACCATCTGTCTTTTTCTCCAGCGGCCCCGGAGATAGAAGTAACGGGGGATGAGAAGCGAGCCGTCCATTCCGTTTGATCTCGCGGCCGTGATATTTTTCCAGATTCTCCTCTTTCCGTCGAAGCTCCATCATCCGTCCGTGCAGAAAGAGGAACAAAAAGGGAGACGCGTCCGTCCGTATGCGGCTTTTCGTGCGATTGTATCTGCGAGATCGTGATATCTACGTGTGTGCAGCTGCCATTGTGTCGCCGAATATCCAGATATCGAGTCGATACCGAAGGAAGTGAGAGAAGCAGTCGCGAAAATTGCCTTTTACGCCACGATCTGGCAAACCGCGAGTTTCCGGTATGCCGTCCTCTCGTCGCTTTTGAGAGCTTTCGTTAGAGCAACCGGACTTTACGATGAAACAGTGGCTTTCGGTTAGACATCAAGAATGTATCAATGATAATCTCTCGAAACTTTGTCTCGTGTTATTTGTTTTGCTATTTGTGTTTACCATTGTTGATATATAATTGCTTATATATTACAGAGAGCTTTTAACTAATAAATAAATTATCTGAAATATAACTGAAGCTATATGGAATGAATTAATTCTTATGAATTATTTCTCTCCTTAAAAGGACAGTGTAATGTGAAATGTTTTTATAAAACATAATAAATGCTAAAATATTGATTGAAGATATATATCTATTATATAGATCGCGAAAGCTATCGAGATATCATTAATTTTTATTAAATAATTTGCTACGAGATATTTCTTATGAACAATTGAAACCGGAAATACGCCATATAGCGCACGGAGTATACTCATATTATATTAACAATTCGAAAAAAGCCGATTATATTCTGAAAACCTACCCAAGTATGCCATTACGATCGCTTTAAGCATTTGTACCAGAAGTTTTTCCGCCGTGATATTTCATCATGACAGAAACAGCGATAGCTCAGCTATAAAAATCGCGCTTTAGTCCACGAATTCGCGCGACTTGGCGTCGTGTCGCCGGCGTTGAGAGCTTTTCTTTCATCCTAAGATACGGTCGGTGCGGTAAAATATATCGTAATAAATATCGTCGGTGCACGGTCGAATTTTACAAGCCGCGATCTAAAATTCAACTTACGATTGAAAATTTTTCTACATTTCCCGCCGCCATCAGTTCACGGCACCATACGTTTCTTCACGTTTCTATTTAATATACATTTGCCGGAATTAAGGGCGATAAATCTCGTTCGAATAAGAGGTGAAACACTTCGCGCAAATATATTATTTAAGTAAATTTTAAATTTTATTTTAATAAATATTTATTATAGAATATACATTTTTTTTCGAATAGGAAGAGGATGAATTACCGAACGGCTATTTGGCACGAATTGTGACATATCATGTTCTTCTACCGCGCGAATTGTTTGCCTTTTTACTTTCTGTTACCACTTGAAACCATCAAGATCGATTAGGTTCAACGAAGCTCAACAGGGATCAATCGGCACGATCTACCGATGGAAAAACGAGTTTTGCCGCGGCCATGAAAATCGGTGCCATACGTCAAATGGTGATTACTTGTTGACAGCAGAGGGACGTGACGCCAAATCAATATGTTACGTTCGATGCGTTGCACTTCATGCATCAAAGTGCAATAAATATCCGAGCACGTGTAACACGGTGGCTATCACATTTCCGTGGGACGATTTCTCTCATCAAACTGCAATCTTGTTCAATTGCACGTATTCTACTAGACCAGATTATGAAAATCTGGCACATTGTGTGTATGTGTGTAAATTATTATAATATATTTACAATTCTATTTTAATTAATTTAATAAATTATATATTATATATAATTCGGAAAATTAATAAATAAAAAAATATACGTACTAGAAAGTTCCATTAATCATATATATATACATATAGAATCACAAAATTGTTTTTCTAATTAAATAATAAACACTTCGTTACTGCAAATGTACTTTTGCGACATATTAGAAACAAATTTATATTTATATTTTTAAAGTAATCAATAATGAGAAGCTATTTTAAAATTTATGAATTATTTTCGTAAATGTTAGCTGTGTGAAATGTATCTCGCGGGAAACGGTAATGCGAGTGAAACGGCTGGTGATAATTAACTCGATTAGCGTCGAAAGTAAAAATACTGCGGCCGCGCGCAGCTGCGGTAATTATCGACGATAAATGGTAAAACTGCCTCACGATTTCCTCGGAAGCGAGGGTACTGCAGTAATTTGTCGCGGAGTGAGTATCGACAGATTAAAAAAGGTCTCTCTTGTTCCCTAACTCTTTCTCCTCGTTGCCGCTTCTTCCTTTTTCTCCTTTTCCCTCTTTATTATTTCTCCATCTCTCTAACAGATTCATATTTTTTATTGTATTTTATTATATAACCTCTCTCGAAGCTTTGCAAGATTTTTCTTTGCAAACTAAGATCATTCATAATAATAAATAATAAAATATTTATATATTCATTGCATTCTTATGTATCATAAAATTAATCTCGTAGTAAATATAATCAATCTTGAAATTATATCGTGTCACACTAGTGGAGAAACTGCGCAAAGGGAATGATTGCTATCAATATTATATTGATATTCATGTAAATAATAAAGAAAATCAGTGTTTTATATTTTGTCCAATTTATATATATACAAGATGTTTACAAAAAATTTCTTTTCATATTTAAATAGAATTGTAATCGGAAGCGTTTAATCCTCAGCAATTAATACAATATTTGATTAATATGTATGATATATCTATTCCTATTAATATATATTAAAAAATAACGTAGATATTAGTACAAGAATCGTGAAGTAATTCAAATGGTATTTTGATTTATTTTTATTTAGTAAATAAAAAGAAAAGAAAAAAAGAATGACAATTGTAATCATTTCGTGAATATTAAGTGCAATAAATAAATAATGATACTATATAAATTTCGAATTTTATGTTTTACTTGATTCTAGAACAAAATAAATGTTTCTTTAGCCGTCTAAATTTTCCATTTTTTTCTCTTTATCTCTCAAACTCTGATCCCATCTTTACTCAGCTCGGCAACACAGTTTCGACTTGGCAAAATTATACGCATCACAGCGTAGTTTCATTGACCGCCGATCGCAATTCAACAAAGAGAAAGAGAGAGGGAAGTGGAATCGGGAATCGAGGTGAAATCTCGAAAACCGGCCGCCGGAGGATCAAGCTTCCCCGAATAGCTCCGATACGCGAGCGCGTTAATTTGCATTCGATCAAATTCGTCGTAATCAAATCGATTTCGGCGATTCAACCCGCATGGCCTTTACATTATACACACACACGCGCACACCGAGAGCTCTTCCGCGCACACATACACACTCCTCGTGCTCTCCCGATAGGTATTTTAATTAATCATGCATGTATTATCGATGCGTTCGCTGAATGCTGTTCAAATAGAATGTTATCTAAGTTTTCTGCTTTTAGCATATATACACCTAATAAATTTAAAATTTATAATCTTTATAATAATCGAAAAAATTGTAAAAGATTAATATAAAAAAAAAAAAGAATTGCATATGAAAATTATACGGCATACATAAAATAGTTCATATATTGTGAAGAGATCGGTAAACGGTCTATACGTATATGCGCGAAATATACATATATTCTTCCAATTTCGAATTCAGAATCGTCTCCTGCTTTCTCGAATCGATAATAATATTATTACGTAAATTTACGTACATCGATTTTAAATTGCTACAGAGCGCGGGTATATCAAAGTCAAATATTGCATCTTCATCTAACTATTAAAATGAATATTTTCCAACGTAAATCCAGCATTATATTATACGTCACTGCTCCAATCAATTCCATAGATGCGATTGACGTGAATTTTGCAAAGCCATTACAAATTTACAATGCTGCGTGCTAACGCCGGGAACAGCCGTCACCACATATCGGTCTGCAACGTCATCGCTTATACTATAACTCTACTGACGTGCATTTTAATTATACTGCACCATTATAGTACACTAGCGTGTATTACATTGCTATTTTCCCGCCATATTCATTCAATATTCGCGTTATTCCTTTATATAAACAGAATTTTCATTGTTATATAAACGTAATTTTGAGGCATTTTCATTATTACAATCATATTATTTACCATCATTATGTTATATACTTATTACACATTATTTAAATATTTAAAATTATGTCAACTCTATAAAATAATAAGAGCTGTAACTTTGAAAGTAATACGATGATTCAATAATAATACATTGTTATAAACGTCGAAACTTGCGGGAAATGCTCGGGCGTCAATGTGCGGCATCGAGATTCATGTATAATTAATTACGAGCCAGGTTAATTACCGATAACCGCGCGTGTGCGGAGATGAATATTATATCCGTCTCGAGCGCAACAAATCAATTCGGAATTCGTGTTCTTCTTCAATGATGCGCTCGATTATGCGTAATGGAATCGATATCGTCAATATCGCTGCTCGCAGCAGTATATATGCCGTTACAAGCGCAGACGTGACTGCATCTGCTTGCACAGTCACGAAGTGCTTCGTGACTTTGTCCGGCAGACACGCGACGTTCGTGGTACCCGCAAAATTTACGTTTCCCGATTTATCGATTGATATTTCTTCCCCATGCTGTAGTATCATCGGCAAACCGACATCGTTACTACAGCATCCAAAGCTACGTTATTATACTAAATTTTGAAACATTCGAAAATACGGTCGAGCCAATTCCTACATGAATAATTCTAGAATAATTGATTTTTTCATATTATAATCTTATTGCTATTGAACTTCGCATGAAAATTGTTTGGCAGTGTATATATATTTCGAAAAATAAATTGTTTGAGAAATGCATATATCGTTTTTTTTTTCCTTCATGCAAAATTCAATAGCAGTAAGATTATAATATCAAAAAATCAATTATTCTAGAATTATTCATGTAGGAATTGGCTCGACCGTATTTTCGAATGTTTCAAAATTTAGTATAATAACGTAGCTTTGGATGCTGTAGTAACGATGTCGGTTTGCCGATGATACTACAGCATGGGGAAGAAATATCAATCGATAAATCGGGAAACGTAAATTTTGCGGGTACCACGAACGTCGCGTGTCTGCCGGACAAAGTCACGAAGCACTTCGTGACTGTGCAAGCAGATGCAGTCACGTCTGCGCTTGTAACGGCATATATACTGCTGCGAGCAGCGATATTGACGATATCGATTCCATTACGCATAATCGAGCGCATCATTGAAGAAGAACACGAATTCCGAATTGATTTGTTGCGCTCGAGACGGATATAATATTCATCTCCGCACACGCGCGGTTATCGGTAATTAACCTGGCTCGTAATTAATTATACATGAATCTCGATGCCGCACATTGACGCCCGAGCATTTCCCGCAAGTTTCGACGTTTATAACAATGTATTATTATTGAATCATCGTATTACTTTCAAAGTTACAGCTCTTATTATTTTATAGAGTTGACATAATTTTAAATATTTAAATAATGTGTAATAAGTATATAACATAATGATGGTAAATAATATGATTGTAATAATGAAAATGCCTCAAAATTACGTTTATATAACAATGAAAATTCTGTTTATATAAAGGAATAACGCGAATATTGAATGAATATGGCGGGAAAATAGCAATGTAATACACGCTAGTGTACTATAATGGTGCAGTATAATTAAAATGCACGTCAGTAGAGTTATAGTATAAGCGATGACGTTGCAGACCGATATGTGGTGACGGCTGTTCCCGGCGTTAGCACGCAGCATTGTAAATTTGTAATGGCTTTGCAAAATTCACGTCAATCGCATCTATGGAATTGATTGGAGCAGTGACGTATAATATAATGCTGGATTTACGTTGGAAAATATTCATTTTAATAGTTAGATGAAGATGCAATATTTGACTTTGATATACCCGCGCTCTGTAGCAATTTAAAATCGATGTACGTAAATTTACGTAATAATATTATTATCGATTCGAGAAAGCAGGAGACGATTCTGAATTCGAAATTGGAAGAATATATGTATATTTCGCGCATATACGAAAATTCAGTATATCCTTCGAGTCTTATATAAAAAATACTTTTATAATTATATGAGTAGTTTTTAATTTGTATTATGAGATAATTATGTAATATGTGTGTTTAATCTTTTGGTATTATTTAAAGATTTGGGAAAATCTTGTGTTATATTTTATTTTAGCCATCGCTATTATTGGATTTCGTGTATTTCGTCGACGGTAAAATATCATCGAAATAAAATCCACTCGCCAACGCGCTATATGTCGATCGATTACGCCATTACGTTAATGCGATGGGTCACGGACATCGATATCGCGCGATCGATCGGTAACCCGACAATAAGTAGACGAGGTCGTGCGATTACGCGGTAAACAAATTCGGTTCACAAACAGATCGCCACAGAGTGTATTTATACTCGCTTCTCCTCGTCGTAATTGTAAATTTGCGAGCAATGCGATTGCACGAGCGTAATTGAACGATGATCCGCGATAAATATCACGTAATTGATTTATCAACAGAATACACCTATTCCAACAAAATCCAATTCACCGTCGATCATGGCTCGGAATATGAGAAGGGCGGTGCGCGCATTACAAGGGAGGCATGTGAACGCGTCGCGTTTACAATCTATCGGATACGCTCGATTTACGGCGTCGAGAATTTTTTTTTCCGAGAATTATGCGCATCAAAGGACTGATTTAACCCACATTCAGATGATGGGCTATATGTATAGCCAACGATGTAAAAATGTGATAAAGTAGTGCGGAAGATTTATTTAGAAGATACGGATTTATTTAATATTGACACAATAAATCATGAATTTATTTAATCCTTATGCTTCTTGATTCTTCGATCAAATATTTGATGAAATAAATATATATTGCAAATATATGTGATTTTATTAGCTTTATTTTATCGAGTTGCTATTTCATTAGACGTTTGCTTTCATTGAGTGTTAAGTGGGACGTTATATAAGACGTCTTTGTATCTGAATCATCTTTCATTCTAGCTACCCGCTGTCCGTGTAGCTATTTATAAACGCAGATGCCCCGAAATAAAAAATTGATCTGCGCAGAGTCCGGCGGATAGTGGATAGCATACGGTTCGGCTTTTAAGTAATAATAAGAAAGACGTTCTTTCGTTGAATCACAGTCGGGATATTCGCCGGAGTTCGGACTTTACGAGCCACTACCCTCTACCTCGCTTTTATATCTGGCACTTCGGTAAAGGATAGGACATACGCGCGTTCGATTCGCTTTCCTCTTCACTCCAACCGTCTCTTTCGCTCTCAAAAAACTTATTCGAATCTCCTTCCAAAGTGCGACAGCTGCAGGTACAGGTGCACATGTTCCCCCGTACCGATTTTACGGGGGTGGAAGAGCGAGAGAAGAGAGGACATTCATGTTATCGAAACGCGAACTATTCGCCCAAGTTTTGCTGTATGTAAAAAAAAAAGAGCTGTCCCCGCGAAAGTATGTCGCGAACTTAGATCCTTTAACCGAATTTCGCGATTACGCGAGTGACATTTTGTGTGTTTCTTTATATAATAATTAATCTACTGGTCGTAATAATAGATTTAAAAAAAAGAAGATTATATATATATATATATATATATATATGTTTTAAAAATAAATTAAAATTTAAATGTAATATCTATTTATATTTTGATTCATATCTACGTTATTTCTGAAAATAAATCCGGCGTTTTATTCTCTCTGTTTTCTATTATTTGTCCATCTATCTCTCCGCTTTCTGCCGAAGTTAGTAATAACCGCTTATTGAAGTCAGCTATTCTGAACTTTTCACAGTTTTTAAAAAGCATAGATTCTATATTATCTGTTTTAAAGAAAAGTTTACCAGTTACGAAAAAAGTAGAATACTGATTAAAAAGTTTTTATTGGCTTTTTAGCGAATTGATGTAATTTCGTAAATAATAACAGTTCCGTTTCACGTAAAACAGATTTGCCTACGGATCGATATTTCCTGTACCAATACTTACGAGAAACAAATAATTTACTAATCCCGAGAATTCCTCCGCAAATGCATACGTTCCCTTCATGGACATACGACAACAAAATGCAGCAATATCGTATAAATTTCTAGAACGACTTTCTCTTCATCGAATATGCTTTCCGTTCGGATATACATAAATGATTTATTTACATTTGAATATACATCAGTAGTTCGATGTAACATCCATTCAAATATATAGAATCGATATCGACCTCGCATAATACTATGCTTTCCGTTAAAGACAGAAAAGTTTCGTATGCATTTGCTTCATCAAATTGTGATCTATCATCTCGAACTCGCGTTCTATGATATTCCGTCTGTTCTCAGTTCTACACTTGAGATTGTCTTCGAAACTAGAGAGGATGTTGCAAGATCTTTGCGACAAAAAGAATAATTGAAGAACATCGCGTCACTTATCCTTCTTTTAGTATGTATAATAGTAATATCTTATAGTGGCAAGTTTTAAGCCCGTTTTAGACGATCTGGAACTTGCAATACAATTTAAGACAAAAATTCATAATTTGACGTGTCGCATATCTTAATGAATATATTAATGTGTGATATATATATTGTGTATATGTGTGTATCTTATTTTTTTCAAATATATTTTTTGTATTATTGCACGATGCATAAAAATTTAGAAATAGAATTCCATCTCGAATTGTGTCGCAGATTATAAATCGTCTAAAGTGGGCTTTAGATAGTAGTTGAATTCCAAGTTTAAAGTATTACATATGATAGTTCGCACGAGAGAATATGCGAATGCGCGCGTCCAGACAAATGTTTAATGCAATACGCCATTTAATGAGATTTGAAGCGTCCGCCGCGAATTACGCAATTGCAACGAGAAATGGGAGACGTGGTCGTGTGTGATACTGAAATTAAATGAAACAAACAAACAAACAGAAATAAAACACTGTCAAAATATTGCGCGCAAATGCATACGTCAGAGGCGACGGTGGCGTCGGACACACACATTCATATGTGAACATGTACGTGTGGTCGGCACCAGGCAGGTGAGAATATTCATAACGACGACAAGCGGGGAGTATTACAAAAAAAAAAAAGAGGAGAGCTGGGTTAGATTTAAATGTTTCCGGAACAAGAGAAATTGCAGCTCCAACGAGAATTACGGTGCTCTCACCGTCGATGGCAACGAGATGGACGGTCGATCGATGGTTCGGAAGCAAAAGAAGTAAAAATCTGGAGAATGTCGCTGGACGGAGAGACTATTGGATCTAGAAAAGGGGGAAAAAGAATGCGCGCTCTCTAACGATTTCATGGAAAAAATATTTTTCCGATAAAATTTCACCGCAACGCACAGAAACGTGACTGTTCAAATTTCATTGGGACACTTTACTGTCCCTTTCCATCAAACTTCAAATAAGTCACAAATTAATTGAATTAAATAATTAATTGTCAGTACAATTAATATAACAATCGTATATATATATTATCAAAAAATCAATTATTCTAGAATTATTCATGTAGAAACTGCTCGACTGTATTTTTGAATATTTCAAAATTCAGTATATCCTTCGAGTCTTATATAAAAAATACTTTTATAATTATATGAGTAGTTTTTAATTTGTATTATGAGATAATTATGTAATATGTGTGTTTAATCTTTTGGTATTATTTAAAGATTTGGGAAAATCTTGTGTTATATTTTATTTTAGCCATCGCTATTATTGGATTTCGTGTATTTCGTCGACGGTAAAATATCATCGAAATAAAATCCACTCGCCAACGCGCTATATGTCGATCGATTACGCCATTACGTTAATGCGATGGGTCACGGACATCGATATCGCGCGATCGATCGGTAACCCGACAATAAGTAGACGAGGTCGTGCGATTACGCGGTAAACAAATTCGGTTCACAAACAGATCGCCACAGAGTGTATTTATACTCGCTTCTCCTCGTCGTAATTGTAAATTTGCGAGCAATGCGATTGCACGAGCGTAATTGAACGATGATCCGCGATAAATATCACGTAATTGATTTATCAACAGAATACACCTATTCCAACAAAATCCAATTCACCGTCGATCATGGCTATATAACAATCGTATATATATATATACAATTTTATATACAGCCATTTCTATTGGAATGCAATATGCAGATATTACTTCCGAGTCTAGTTAAATAATTTAATTGTATTTATCTCGCAATTAATTTTTTTTTCCTTTGTGTATAATATAAATATACCATTTATATATAATATTTAAATTTTTATCAACTGTAAAAATATAACGAAGAGTAAACATATTACAATATAAATATACATATATGTATATATGTACACTGTTTTTCACGCATTATATGTATATGATCGTATCAATTTTAATGTATTCCTTTAACTGTCCGCAATTAACTGTAATCGCAAGTTATTTAATCGCCATTAATTCGATGACTTGCATCATGGTAAAGCTAATTGCGACACTTCAACTATATCGGGCACTCAAATTATCGCACGACGCAGCATAAAACGCTCATATACTCATGGTTATTCATAATTAAACAAACTGGCTTCATATCGTACCTTTCCATGCGCGAAGCGTTCGCCATATCACGCGTTACAAGGTTGCCTTTTTTTTCGACAGAATAATTACGTGTAAAATTGCATGAAAAATTATATAAGAAATTATACATGAATGCCAAGAATATACATGAATTTCATAAAATCTTCATTACGTGCACTGAGAGAAAGAGAGAGAAAAAAAAAAGAGAGAAGAGGAAGGAAAAAAAAGTTAAAAAATCTAACGGCAAAGAATGTTTTTCTACAAGTCGCTAACTTTCTGAGTTTGCGTTTTAAGGAAATTTCTTTTTAATATCCAACGAATAATATGCGCTATATTTATGCGCGTCGCAGCGTGTCGCCACTAATATTTCCGCAGCGACGGATGCAACGTTGCGCCGCATCAAAATGCATCCTGACGCATGGACGAACGGGGTAAAAAAGGGTAACGACAAAACATGACTGCCGGCGACGCAAAATTCAAATGAATTCATAATAATCAGAGAGTTTCGACCTAAGCGAAGAGCTTTTCATAGCTCCTCTGCTGTAACAACAAAGTGTAAAAACCGAGCAACGAAATAACAGCACGACAAGGGAATTATTAAAGTGAAAAGAATAAAAAAAATTTCTTGTTCATTTATAGTTCTTGCTCATCTAGTTTTCGTTAATTAAACATAAATAACAGTTAATATAATAAAAAGTAAAACATTATTTTAATAAAGATATAATGGCAAGAAAAATATTAAAAAATTATAAAATAAACAAGTTTAAAAATTCATAAAATCAATTTAATATGATAATTAGCGACAAAATTTAAGAGAAAAATCTATAATTTTATATGCTTGATATCTATGTCTTCGTATTTTTACGTGTGTTTTAAATACTTTCTGTATTACACGGCAATATAAAATTACAATTAGGATTCTCGTCCCAAAATTTGCCGCATTTGTCAAAACTAAAGCTTAATTTTATATATATAGTTAAATTTAAATTATATTTATATTCGCACATATATCCATTTTTATTTTAAAATAGTTATATAAAAATACTCATAAATTAAAAATATTTAATAAATAAAAAAGATAGTTAAATTATATATAATATATTATGTAATTATATATAACTAAGAATAAATAAAAATAAGCTAAATAGAAAGAGTCAAGAAGAGGGAATAATAGATAGATTTCGCGGTCTAAGAGAGATTATTCTAGATTAAAAGTTTGCTACACGATTAAATCACGGAGATTGTGGCAAAGATAATGCGGCAAAACTCTCGTTCGAGATAAAAAAATTTTTTTTTTAAACCCGCGTAGAGTTCTAAGTATATTGCGGGGCGTATCGCGATTACGGCTGCGAATGAAAAGATGTGAAAATGCGAGCGAGGTGATCAGGAATTTTCCTCGATTTTCTCGACTATAAATCCACCGCGATTTTTTTACAGGATGAGTTCGTACTTTTTAATAAAAGCATTTGCCACCCGATCCGCCTAATGAAATATCGCTATATATGTACGCGAGATTCGCGCGTAGTTGTGTATGCACGAGTATCCTGTATTTCGCCTACACACACCTGAGTCCACGATGTGTAGCGGATTATATGCACAAGGGATCATCGTTCACAGTTGACCATCCCATTGTTGAACACGGTCAAAGAAAAACTTAATACTCCTGGTATGCATAATAAACGCAGTTGTGTGAAAAGTTTATATCGTTGCGCTAATTTATGACAAAAGCATATTATCTCTAGTATTTATATATTATATCACAAAAAATATTAATAATCTATTGTATATATATTATTTGGAAATAGTAAATCAATAATAGTGTATATTAAAATAACTTTAATAAATAAAATAGCTAAAATAGCTAAAATAGCTTTATAAATTATTTCAATAACATAATATCGAGACGTTAATTATGGATAATATAATATTGTGTAAACTCAATTTTTAATATTGTAATAATAAAGATTGTTTTCTCGTATTTTTTTAACATAAAACCTAAATTTACATAACTTAAATTACATCAGTATCATTATCAAATATCAGTATAATTATTAAATCATTTAATAATTTTCAATTCTCTTGTGTAGCTGTAATGCATATAAAACTTTTATAATATAATACTATAATAAATTTTTTAATATCACATAAATATGTGCGTACAATATAGCGCAATTGTTGCAATAATAAACCAAATTCATTGTCTTTTTATATGCAATATAGCTACGCAGGATAATTAAAAGTTATTCGCGGAACAGGTTCCTCTACCGAACGTCTTCCATCGACGGCAAGGTCCATCGTGATAATAACCGTGTTCGTGTACGAAATGAAAAATACATTTCATCCAACGCGACGGTGCTAACTCGGTTCGGCCACATATCAGATATTTTGTCCCGTGTTTTTCCGCCATCGTGTAAGAGCCGTTACGCGAACGACGTGCGCGGGACAGAATTTGCCGGCATCGCGGCGACACGTTTTCTTTTCGTCGCACGTTTTCCTCGCGCGGATATACGTGCCCGAGCGGAATAAAGAACCGACTCCGACGTGTGTTTGTGTGTATGCGTGCAGTCACGGATACGGCGACAGAAAGCGAGAAGACGAGAAAGAATCACGGGGGTGGATCGGGCGCGATGCATTCCGCCGATGCATCTTGCGGTGTAGTCATGCGTGACGTGCTGTAGGTCGAGGATCGGACGACGGGGGTGAGAGGGGCGGATAGGTCGATATGTTTCGCGGAGGCTAATTTCACGGATCCTCGCCGCAAATCGTCCTAATGAGAATCGATGTAATTGCGGCTTCGTATGCGCGCTGATGAACGCAAATTTCGTCTTCCTTCCGAAAACGCGATTATTTCGAAAATACGATATATCCTGTAAATCGCGTCGATTTTGGCATCGATCCCTTTTAAATGGTAAATTTTACGCTGGTTTTTCAATTTGGTAAAAAATAACAAATTTCAAAAGATAATTTTGCTTCACGCGAAATTCGGAAATACTCGATAAGGCGCGACGAAATATATAGAATTATATGTAAAATGTAAGATCGTTTCTTTTTAAATTTTGCATAGTTGGTTAGAAAACTGAATATGGCCCTATGTCCCGCTGGTGAAACAACATTAAGTTCGAGAGTTTGGTATAGGACGCAGTAATTGGCTAAATCCGATTACCTCGATCCGTTTACTCTCCATTGTGTTAACGTTCATTACGCGTGCAAAACGGAATTAAAACTTACCTTCTCGTACAGTCGTGCGGACTATTTCAATGTAACGTGCTGATAATCGCGAAAAAAAGGGTGGAATATTCACGAGAAAATGGGAATTTCTAACAAATGTGTGAGTAAAAAGAGCGACATAAATTTTATTAATTCGCCTAGAAATTCTGCTGAAAGATATACGAAATCTATTTCGTTATCCGGCGCTTTTTCGTTGCCTCCTACATCATTCATCGCTCATTTATAAATACGCAATGTGTGTAGTAAATAATAAAGCAATTAGTTAAAATCTTAATGGAACGCGATATAAATCCATTTCGCCGCTCGCTCAAAAATGGAAAAGGCTAGCTTAATGATAACGATTACGTTTTAACCAGAACGCGCAAATTCACTGACTGTGATGCAAAATTATAACAGTACCATAATGGAAGACCGGGGATTATATAAAACATGCCACGGACATAAAAAATGCTAAAGTCAGAGCTCATTTGTATGCCAGAACAATTGTGGCAAATCCACTGTAGACAAAGAGCCCAAAAGTCCATTTCGTCTCGAGATAAGATAAGCGGTTGTCGTGCTACATTAAAATTATGGTAATGTGCGTACCCTAAAAAAAGTATCGATAAAATCCTTAAAAATTATTGCAATTCAGTAAATGTTGCGACTAAATTGAGTTAAGTTTTGATCGTTCTATTTGAGATCATTTTCTTCTATTGTATTATATTATATACTTATTAATATAATAAATAGTTAAAAGTTTTGTCTTTGCATATTAAAATACAATAATTGCTATAAAATGCATTCGTTATTCTAGTTACGATATTATCAAGATTGATTCTGATATAATTGCGATAAATTCAAGTTTCAATATTAAAAAACAACAAAAAAGCAATCTCTATTTGATTGTAACATCAAAAATTGAATTCATGCCAATATTATATTTACAAATCAATAATTAATGTCTCGATATAATGTTACTCCAGTAAGTTATAAAAAGATACTCTTTAACATATTATTATTGATCTACTTAAAGATAAATAGATAATATAATAGATTATATAGATAATATGATAAAATATATATATGTATAATAAATTACTTTTATATTTTACATATATAACATAAAAACAACTTGGCACATAAAACAGAAGGCGGTATATATTCGTAAATGCCGAAAAAGACTCTCAAATATTTATCAAGGTAGAGACAAAATGTAAACGCATATTACAGAGGCGATAAATCATGGTGCGTAACGCAGCGCGCGTACGCCATATATCAACGAAATATCGCGGCGGGTATCGTCCCAATATTTCTTGATCACGAGATAGAAGGAAAAATGCGGGCGTTTAAGGTCTACGCTTTTGCGCGCGCAAAGCTTGAGTCTTCCCGCGTGTCCTTCTTTCTCTCATTCAACATTTACACACAATCCTACACCAAAAATATTTTTCCCCATGCGAGCGCACGCGGAACGGATGACTGTAATTCAGCGAAACACACTTGCTTCAGCCGGAGGTTTTACTCTTTCGTGGGAATTATTCCTGGGGGAACTCCACGCCGTGTACAATTCTTTTTCTTTTTTTTTTTTTGTATTTTTATTCTGTATACGTGTATATGTGCATGGGATTGTAGACGCGTCATCAAATGCAAAATAAATAGGAGTAATCTTGGGATAAATATTTTTCCCAATAATATCGAGTAAATATAATTATAAAGCCTGTCTCTTTTTTAAGCAATAATCATTTATAAATTAAATTAAATGAAATATCAAACAAAAAATGCAATTATATCCTCTAGGATTTCTCTTCAAAATGATTACGCGCGCACATCGCGATCATCATATAATCGAGATACAAAACTAACGCAATAAGAGTCAAAAGATAAGACCGATAAAGCCGATAAAGCTGTTTCGTTTTGTTGCTCTTCCTTTAATATAGAACCTCGAGAGATAGTGCTATTCTATACACCGTGACGGCCAAATCGGAAGATTACCAACGGGAAATTGTAGTCTTTGCCGTGCATTTTTAATAAAAGTTCCCTTATGTTGAGTGGGAACGAAGTAAGCCGAAGCGAATGCTACACGCATCGCAGCCGTTATTGCATCATAAAAATCGAGAAAGTTTTCAAGTTTTCATGATGCCATAGTTTACGCCCCCGCCGTTCATACTTTTCTTGTTCCCTCGACTCCTGCTTTCCTATCATTTAGCTTTACTTGCGAGATAAATCTATGGTATCCTTCTATGAACCTGTCGTTTACGCTTCTTTTCTTTTTTTTTGATATCTATAAATTATCGTCCGAAATATATATTTCGTGTATTTTAAAATCGCAATTACCAAAAGAAAAAATTATAATGCCATTTTTTAGACTTTTAATTGTTCTAAAAAATCGGTATTAAAGCGATCATCAGACTCATAACAATTATAAACTCGGTATTAAGGCGATCTCAAGTACATATCGCTCAAGAATATCGGTTGCATTAAACTCACGCTCGAAAACGAAGTAAGCCATCAACTCGTGAAAATCCTACCGATAAAATTCCTTTTAGGTTCTTTTTTTTAACGCGACACGACGGCAAAAAGGGGAAAGGCAATATCGCAAAGATCCTCGGTATCGGAACGAAATTACTTTAAACTATGTATCTCGGAACTTTCGATATTTCTTTTCGTTAAGAAACAGTCGATTTCACGTTGCTAAAAAAAAATCTGACATAAGAAATTAAAACTTTACGAAATAGTTATAAGTGTAACTCATAAGATCGCGGAAAGAATTTCATTTTCGATAAGATCGGTAAAAAGTTTTTTTTTTTTTTTTTTTAAATCATATCTTCTCACAAAAATAAGACACGGAATATCGGCAGATCCTGCATGAAGATAGTAAAATGGGATGTTAATTCAAGCATAGCATCTGCCGCACGTATACATTGTTTGCGTTCCATAACGCTTCGCTGAAACAAAAGTGACAACTTTGCATCTTAAGCGCATTCGTCGGAGGATGGAAAGAGAAGGGGACGCAGCTCTTGCCGTTTATTATCTAAAGAAAGGGTCATGATTTTATATCGAGATATTTTCCATCCTATGAAATCACTACGAAATAAGAGACAGTCACTTTACAACACTTCGCACGCGTGATGTGTACACAAAAATATTATCGCGCGCTCGCATAATCGACTTTAATGAAATTTAATCCACTTTATGTATAATTATACAAAATGTATAAGCAATTATAAAATCATCATAATAATCGTAGATTATGTAGCGTTTCCTTTTTTTTATTTTTCATTTCATTAACAATCGTTTAGTTTAGACTAAACAGAATTATATTACTGTGATTTCGTGTCTGCTATCTCTCTTTTAAGGAATAAATATATATATTTTTTCTGTATAAAATATTTTATATTCATAACGCGCGTATTTTATTAAAGTTGACTGCAACAGGGAAATTATATATCTCTTGTATGTACGTGTGAGTGTTGCATGTTTTTTTTTTTTTGCACGAGCGATCGATTAGAGCGTTCGGTCGTACTTCATCGTAAATAAAGGTTCAATATATTACGATGATCACATTTAAACGAAGATCGGGAACAAAATAAAAGAATTCGATGTTCCGGAATCCTGCCAATAAAGATTGCTCCGAATTCTTCCTTTTAACGTAGAAAGAAAAGCAAGGAAAGAGAGAAGGAAATCAAGGAGGCTCTCGTACGTATCGTCGGTCGGTTTATACGGAAAAGAAAATAGGTTTCACGAAGCTCTTCACCCTCAGCTCCTCGCTCCTTGCATTTCAACCTTAGAACTTTCCTCTTAATTTTCGTACCGCACTCGGCAACGCGATTCTTCGAGAGAGAAACTCGAGTTTCTCTTAAAAATTCTATCTCGCTAAATTCCAATTTACTCCGTCAGCCGCGAGCGATCAAGCATATCGAAATCAGAGACAAGGAATAAAATAGATAAATAAATAATCTAGCGTTTCGAGGGTAGAAGAAAATAGTCAATGTGAATTGTATCGACTATTCGGTCTTCGTAAAATCGTTGTTTGCCGAGAGAAGGAAGAAAATTGGCGAAGCGAAGTCGTTGCGTCATCGACAGATCGATTGACATGGGCACCGACGAGGTATTATTAAAGACTGTCAGCCCTGGGTAAATTTTTGTGACTATCAAGTGGACCATACGGTTATTTTAGTTTATCCAGTTATTGTTTTATTATCAAAAACAGATATCATTAAAGACCGATCTTACGGGATTTAGCATATTACTGGAAAAAAGCTCGCCACGCGCTACTGTAGATAAATAAATCTTTACATTGTCGATAATAAAACAGTAATTTTACAATAATATGTTTATTTTGTTGTTTTTGAGGCAGTTACATAAAAGATGTATACATTTTCGATAATAGAACAATAACTGGATGAACTAAAATAACGCGGAGCGAGTTTTTTTTTTTTCCAGTCACACTAAATCCAATAAGGCTACCGATCTTTAATGATATCTCGTTGGTGACACGGGAAATGCGAAATAAAAGATTTCGATCGAGAGTCTTCATCCGCTTTCCCGTTCCACCAATCGACCCGGCGGGACAGCTTCCGGTCGTCGGTTTCCTCCCCCTTCCCTCTCGAGCGTTTCGTACTCGAAACTGAAATGAAATTCTACATCTCCCGTGCGTGCGTTTTTCAGTTACCCTCCGCCGAAAAAAAAAATCCACGGTCCGCGAAGCGACGTGTTAAAGAGACACGAATCTCAAATATCCGAGAGCGGCTGCGCGAGTAGCCAACCCTTGTCATCGCGCGAGTTTTCCGACCTGCGCTTTCCCGCGTCCAAGCGCCCGGCTTTGTTTGAGCAGTTCTTTATTTTTTTATTTTTTTTTTTTTTAACGGCCCTCTCTCACAAGCGGTGAGAAAAAGGGACGAGTGAATTATGTATGCGGAATAAATAATCGTGGCAAAAAAAGCAAAAAATAGGGCAATGACGCGCGAAGGTAGGTGCTGCTGAGATAAAAGACCCGAGGAGTCTCCCTGTGTGAAAACGCTGCGAGTGAACTAAACTATTAGGCGAAACTATCGGGGGTTAGTGCGCTTGATAGATCCAGACTGTGTTTAAGCTTGAGTCTAAACTGGCTCCGGACCGAACTAACCTGAGTAATGCAGACAGGGTTCGAGCTGGATTCTAGCAAGGATACTCTTTCTCTGTGAAAGTACTTTTTTTCCGCTTCATTATACATAGCTGTTTAAATTATGGATAACATAAAACAGAATAATACAAATGCAGTTTTAAAAAGAGAGACTCAGTATTTATCATTTTATAAATTAAAATTAAGTAAAGATTCGTATTTAATTTTAAACAATAGTGTCTTTTCTAGCAAAGAGAATGTACAATTAAATGTAAATTTATACCTTAATAAAAAGTTCCGAATAATATCGTTTTCTCAAATTTCGTACTACATAAAAATGCGGCAGCAGAAATGATTACCTTATGTGTATTACAATTTACAATTATTCTGTTAAAGTTGTAAAGTGATTTGTACGCTTTACGCTTCTATCGTTACGGAAGCCATCTCTATCTCTCACTTACGCGCGCGCTCACTATACTCCCTTCTTACTTTCCTTCCGACTTCAGAGACGAAACTTCACGAAATTCAAGCCGGATACAGTAGTCAAATATAAATGCAATTATATAAATGCAGTTTAGAGTCGCGCCGTATAAAACAGTATTAATTCGCAAGATTCGTGCGGAGAAACTGTATTCTCTCCCTTCCCTCTCCGTACTTCACACGAAGCTCGTTTATGGAATTCTCTCTCACACACAAAATATAATTAAAACATCGTTCGCTCTCCCCATCTCTCATCGACGATTATATTTCACGCAACTCGACGCAATTTTCATCACGATGGACGAGTTTCATCACATTGATGGAACAACACCGTACCCGTAATAAAAAAAAAAAAAAGGAAGAAAGAAAAATAACAGCTGAAATAACACTTTTCCCGATCCATTAAGCTCGCCGATGAGAGACGTACGCTTGCATTATCATCGACAATATTGTCATCGCAAATACTTAGCCGCAACGCTCGCGTACGGATTAATAAAGCTCGCTTTTTTTATCGCGACGAGGCGATTTGCTCGTGCATTTAACTGTCGCGCTTATTACGAGAAATATGTCGCAAAATTTTTGACGCACGGAGAAAGACGACAACGGCAACCCGAAATTATTTTTACAGTTGGTTAATGCCCGACCACAGCTGGCGCTCACGTTCGCTCATGCGTATTTTCATATAACAAAAACCTTGCGCGGATACACACGTACGCACCCGCACCATCATCGGTCTCGTTTCACGTACCGTTGGTCAATAATGCGGTCGGCATTACGGGAGATAACGATTCGTTAAAGTAATAAGCGATTTATTGCCGGCCAATTATCATAATTGATTTATCGTGTCGATACGACGACGAAGCGAACGATATATTTGGGATGCATGAGAGAAAGCCCCCCTCCCCCCCTCCCTCCTCTTCTTCCTCGCCCCCTCTCTCACCCAAACGTTTCGCCGTACGCCCGTTAATATATCGTTAATTAATGCGCGAGGGGGAGAGTTAGCTAAATCAAGCGACAGAAAGTACCCGGGGGACAGTGTGCTTCGTGTCGCATAGAGAAAGAGGGGGAAGAAGGGTTGGCCCGTTTTTCATCGGCAAATTATGAAAAATCGTCCCTGGATATCGCGCGACGCTACTCGCCGACCGGCTTAATTCCATTATGCCGCGGGTCTGGGACTCCCCGTTTTTTTTTTTAATGCAACGCGGAAACGAGCTTAATAAAGCCCGTGTAATATAAATGCTGGCCGCGCGATCAGTCGCATTTATTCTGATCATCGAGCATATAGTCGCGCATTTACACGGGGGGGCATTCGATCATGACAGTCGTCTCGGTTCGTTGAATAACATATTTGGCAATTTACAATTGCATGTGCGCACCACGTGATACGCATCACTTGATCAAATGATGAAGGTTGATTTCGATTTTATCCAGTATTTAGACAACCGCGTAATTGTCAATCCCATTGAATGATCGGAATAATTATTAGCAGATGAAAGGTGTCGGTGTAATACGGTAACATTTATCGATAATTAATATTCGTTAGATTAATAAAAGGGGACTTCTATTCAATAATTTATTGCAATTATTAAATTAATGTGTGATCTTTTCTAACGATCTACTAAAATTAAAATCTTACTTTCTCGATATGCCATCGATAGCTTAGATAATCATAAAAACACACAATCATAATGTAATTCGTTCTTTTTGAAATATCCTCCGAAAAAAATTATCGGAAAATTAATAAGCAGCCGTTTTCCGTGATACGAATCACACGAGGGCTTACATGTATCTCGGCGAAATAATTTGTAGAGCTCGCGTGTTATCCTTGATAACGTAATAATCATATTCAAGAAAGTATTGTGCGGAGGACGAGCGACACGAAATTGCCGCTGGATCCTGATACTAAGGATCCAGCGTCTTCTTCCTGTGGGATGCACCGCGGAGATTAGGTCCATTTTCGCCGATGCTTTCGTCGGTATAAACTCGGGCGTGCCCACGGGACCGTTATCGTTGAAATTCCGCGAGAAACGAGGAATCGCCCGTTTACCAGGGTCTCATATATGCACGTACGCCCTTAGTCGGGCACGCTGGAGGGTAGCAAGCAAATAATCCAATCAGGCTTCGTCGTTCGACGAGAAGCCTCCGCCATCCTGTCATACCTACGCTAGCTTCTCTTACGCATTCCTTCGTGAAATACAAAGACGAGAGGAGGGTAATTTCAAAAGACGTAATTCTCTCTCATGAAAGAGAGATACGAATTTATATTTAATAACCACCATAAAGTCTTATTAAAAAATAATAATAATAAATTTTATTCTTAATGTATGACTCTTCTATAAATAAGAAAATTTTTTAATGCATTTATCGCTCTATTACGTTCTTATAATAGCAAAAAAATGCTTTTCTTTTAAAATTAAAATGATTCTATAAAAATAGAATAAAAATGATGATTTCTTTTTCAGAACCTTCCAATCTAATTTAGCGGCTATTGCTTGTCTAGAGCTCGGGGGCTTCCGCCGGATTTTGC
Organism: Formica exsecta; assembly: GCF_003651465.1. Lineage (NCBI taxonomy): Eukaryota > Metazoa > Arthropoda > Insecta > Hymenoptera > Formicidae > Formica > Formica exsecta. Next base: position 1,181,841 of record NW_021852343.1, read on the forward strand.
GTTTCTCTTCTCTATCTTTCCCTTCATTCTATCCTCCCTTCTCTAGTGCAGACCTCATCGACACCCTCAGTCACCGAGAAATCGCGAGAGAGTAATTTCCTGTGATTAATAACCTTCTTTTCCTGATTTTCTTTTCTCTATCGAAAGAAATGGCGGGAGAAAACGAAAAGGACGACGAGATATATCACCACGAGTCAACGATTATCGTTCTTCCTTTATTGGGAGATCTGCTATTTCGAGAAAATAGAATAAATGATACCTAATGAAAGACTCTCTCTCTCTCTCTCTCTCTCTCTCTCTCTTAGATTAATATTGTATCAACACAACATTTCCTCTTCAGAATTCACGAGCGGTATCTCGAGTATCGTATACTCGATCTGGCGCAATAATCGTGCAATTGAATAAATTACCGTACCGAGTGATTAATTTATGCAACCGTATATACTGGCTAACTGATTGAAGCCCCAACAAACATATTCGCTACATAATTATCCGAGTATCCGAGTTCGATTTCAATATTATTTCTGCCGTGTAGGAAGCAATGTTATATTTTATTGCATTTTATTAAGTTGATAACATCGAAGTTTAATTTAGCATCACTTCCTATATTGTCCATATATCGTATATTCATAATATTTGTCTTTTATTCCTGCGTCGCTTTCTTGTGCTCCATCAACATAATGAGATGCTATAACCGCGTTATCACTAGATGTGTTGATTACTGTCAACATATTATACATCAAATTTTATAACATTTATATTTAAATTATTACATTAAGACTCTCCCCCAAAATTTTTATCATATTTCTTTCTGAATAAAATTTTTGATTTATATTTATCATGTTCAATTGCTTAATTAACGAGAACATATGCAGATGTTTATGCAGATTCGAGTAAAGTATAATTATTTCGACCGATAAAACATGCATTCAAGGAAACCAGAGATTGAAAGAAGCCAAAGATGAAAGAGCTCCTTTGAGCCTTTTCCCGAGATTTAGTCGGTCACGGTGAGTGAAGCATAAACACTTAACAGAGCTCGTCGCGATTTTTTCTCGAAGTCCGCCGACCAACGGCAAGAGGCTCGCTTTGAGCGTGCCAATTTAAATCCGAGGAAGATAGAAAGAGAAGGCTCTCTCTTTTTCCGTACAGTTCGTTTATACTTTATAACGCAGACCCGCGATGAAAGAGGCTGCAAGTGACAACTCTGCATCTTAAATGTGTATTAACCAAGGCAAAAGCGGCAGCAATCATGAAAGGAGAAAATATAGGAGTATGAGTTAAGAACTTCGAGATCTTCCTATATCACAATGATCTCTGTGTACAAAACCGTTTTATCATTTATGAGACGCCATAATATTAAATTGGAATTGATAATGTAAAAAAAGTCGAAAGAGATCTTAAATAAATAAAATAAAATATTATCACACTCTTAAATAAATTAAATTGAAAAATGTGATGGGCGATTCATAAGTACAAATTTATTAAAAAGTTTAAATATAAATTTGTGATAAATAATTAGACCTCCTATTATTTAAAGAATATGACCCATAAATATAAATAATTAGTGGAAGACTTGCAATTAAATAGTGGAATATAAATAGTGGAAGGCCCTTAGAATTTTCGAAAAAATTTTCTTTTATTTCATCCTGTGAAATCATTAATATGCGCAATATAAAATGTACTTGATGTACCTGGTGTGATATCTCATCTATATGCAATACGCCAAATAAATAAAAGCGATACACAACCATTAAAATCGTAATAATGAAATTACTGGCGCATCCGCGATCACGATCATTGTTGTTGAAAATTTCGTTGTAACGTAATTAACGTATGATACGATTTAGCGAGCGGTACGGAATTTATTTCGTTCAATTAAAGGCAAGATTGCATTAATTCGTCGAAAAATTTGTATTATTATCATTTGTCCGTTCGTTCGCGCGGTAATATCCAGGTTGAACAGCAAACACGATCAATAAATTATCTCATTACTTTGAATTTGCAAGCAGCTCATTTTCAACGACTTGACGCTACAAGTGCTTTAACTACGAGACAAAATATGAAGAGTATACTCACGAGATAGAGAAGGAGAGAAAGAGAAAAAGAACGGAAGAGAGAGAGAGAGAGAGAGAGAGAGAGAGAGCTCTACTCTCTCTTATCGCGCCGTAATCCAATTAACTTTATTTTCTCAAGATCTCGACAGTGCATCAGTGCATGGTACTCTATTAAAGCGCACATATATTAAAAAAAAAATCGGAAATGTAAAAAAAATTGATTTTTTTTTGTAAAATCCAATTACGTGCAATTATGTTAAATTTACAAAAAAAGAACATATGTTCTTTATGTAAACAAGTTTTACATGTTTCGAAATTGTTTCAAACAAATACAACATCACGTATTCATCAATATTTTTTTTTAGTAATTATCCTTTATATAAATATTTCTCACTATAAACTGCTTTCACATAGTTAATAATTTTCGTCATTATGCTCTACAAACATATACACATGTGTACATATATAATCGCGCCGTAATCCAATTAACTTTATTTTCTCAAGATCTCGACAGTGCATTCTGGAGTGGTACTCTATTAAAGCGCACTATGCACCACTCCTCTTCAAACGCGATCCTGTCGCCGCTAGCAGCACGCTGCACCGCTGCACTTGCACGCGCGTGCCGCGTAGTAACTACATTCCGTAAAGGACAAGTAGACGCAGGGATTACTGAACTCGAGAGGCCAAACTAACAACTTGAGTGCTCGCCAAGTCAACACCGATACCCGGCCGTTATCCCGAGGGTCTCGTGCAATGTCTCACCGTGATATTCTCAAAACCGATCGGTAAATATACACAGCGAGACCCTAAAATCGCGACTGCATGCGGAATATATAACGAGATGGTATATACACACATGTATCCCGGAATTCGGTGTAAAATATTCCTTTTAATCCGGGAATGTATGACCTATTTTATACACGTGCATTTATGATACAGAAATCCTCGTGTTTTATATATTCGCAAGTTTAATCCCGCGGTCTATGACGTCAGCGTGATATATTTTCAAAATCATTGGCGAATAAAATCGATGAATATACGTAGGGGGTCTGTAAAGTCGCAATACGCAATAACAAGATCATATATCTTGAGTGAAACATAAAATATAGTATTTTTTAATCCGGGAATGTGTATGATCTATTATATATATATGCATACACGATATGAATGTGATTTATTCCAGAATTAGAGCCCCCACATCATCAATTATATACTCTTGTCATTATATAAACTTGTCATTTCTATCTCTGATTTTTCTTCCTGTCCGTAGTTTTTTTCTATATATCTTTACATTTAATACTTCATAGATTGACAAGTATTATCGGATCGATACCTGCTTAAAATTCGGTATCCGATAAGATTAAAAAAGTTTTAAAAATAAAAATAAAAAAATACAGACGGAAGATACTGCTGGGGTTCAACAATGTTACGTAAATTGTGTATTTATAGGATTTAGTCACGTGTACGATACGTGCGCTACGCATAATCGCCTGGTGAATTTCTTTCGCGCATTGATCAAAACTCCGCAGAATCTAACTGTCGCGCAATCCCCGATTTTATTAACGCATAAACGTTACGCGACAGATATCGGTAAATCCCGCGATATGGCGTATAAGCCGTCACCTGCGGACCAGTTAATTCTAATCCACGATGTTGCCTTGCCGTCGTATCGCCTTTAAAACGATGCACGACGTGATCGTCCCCATAACAATTATCCGCGTCGGTCGTGCGTATTCACACACTGGCGCACAAACGCAAACACGTGTCACGCTTACGTTTACGACGAAGGCAAATACGCATACCACGAACGCAAATTTTTGGATCACGTAAAACGATATAGAAACGTGCCAGAAATATTGACACGACGCGCCATTAAAGTCAGATTGCTGTATCAGTTTCCGGCACTCGAACGATTATGCAAATGTGCGACAATTATTTTGAATTAAATCCAATCTTAATCGTGATTCGCTTACACGGCCACGCCAAAGCACGAAGTCGAAATATAAATCCGCCGCCCGCGTGTTGCTTTTACAGAATATGTAACTCGGTTTTGCTTCCAGTCGTCTTATTATAAAAAGATATATATATCTTTTGATAATATTTCATATTTCTTATATTATATATATATAAAACTATGTAATAAAAGAAATATGAATATATACATATAACTATGTAATAAAAGAAATATGAATATATATATATATATATAAAACTGTCAAAAAAATTTATGAGTCAAATAAAAAGAGACATGCATATGTAAAATAATGCTATCTTCCATTCTTATATCGTACAAATCATAGAGTAAAAATATTTAGACTTAAAACTCGGAGAAGTAAGTATCAAAAAGCATGAGAAGATTAATCACATTTATCGCGCAATCTTACTTCTCCCTTGTTATAATCTGCCAATAATCTGCTGTTGCATAAACACCGATCGCGCTTCAATATTGCGTATGATTTTCGTTTCCTGTCTGCAATCCGAACCGCATGCGGTGCCTAGCGGAAGACAATGAAATTCGCAACAAGTATTATGCGTGATGAGACTCACGCAGTCGATCAGGAACAAACAATCGCGGATGCAAACGTTGTGGATGCGCGTGCGCTTATTGAGATAATTCGGCGAAGAACCGTTCTCTCCGCAACAGAGATCCCCTTTAAGCAAAGCTCGTGACGGGAAGTGCTTCATAATAATAATTATCTATGCATCCATTCGCGCGACATACACACACACGCGCTCTCTCGCGCGCGACTGACGGCAAAATACGTGACATGTGCGTATCCGAATACCGGTCGCGGTGGCGTTTACGCACTTATGTGAACATACGTTACAAGCAGCCTCTCTACGAGAACTATGTAAATTCTAGGATCATATACCGCGATATAGGCGAATTAACTGACGTACGTGCCGACTGGCCGCGGCCGATGCAATAGCTTAAGCCGTTTACACATCGTCGACGTATGTAAACGCATGCACTCCACCCGCGTCCACCCCTCTCTCTCTCTCTCTCTCTCTCCTACTCGCACAGGTATACAGTCGCATGTACAATATATCTATATACATATGCGCGTGCATTTTGCGGGTCAATGTACGCGCACGCCACGGATGCGTGCAGTTAATGAAACGAGCCATGGAGGACATTCGACGATACAATTTGCATTTTGTGCGTGAATGTGCGTGCAATGTTTATGTAAAAGGAGAGAAAGAAAAAGAGAGAGATATGTATAAATGTTAATTTTTCAAAACTGAGAAAAGTTTTTTTTACTCGTAGTAACAAAACTCGTGTTTTTTCTGCTAATATCATATGTGTAGACATTTATGAAAGTAGAAAAAGTGGTTTTTCTGAACTTTTAATAAAATAGCTTTGCATTACGAGCAAGTCGTATCTATATCATACAAATATACAGAGTAAATGGAAAAATTTCTACTTGTAATAAACCGGTCAGACTCTAAATAAAGGAATAAAGATCTGTGAAATATGTGAAATAATTTCCAACCCCAAAAGTTGTGAGAAAATTCCCTTAAAAGCCTCGACTAAAAGAAACGAGCTTTCCGACTATTTGCAATATCAATTCGTACTTCGCGATCCAGTATCACGAACGCGTGTTATATGTATATAATCGTTCAAAGAAAAATATAATACATCTTTGTCTTCGTGGCAGCGATGTGACATCCGGAAACGAGATTCAAGCCGGAAGAGATTAAGCTTTAAGTAAGGGGAATAAATCTTTACGTAGTCCGCGCGCTTTACCAAAGATAGAAGCTCGACGTTTAAAAAGTAATAGAATTCAAGAAAGTCCGTCCGCTGTGGAGCCAGTTAACTCTTGAATTTATAATAAAGCCTGAATGAATAAAAGTACGCTGTGATTTACTACTTAACTAGAAGAGATAAGTAAGAAGCGCTGCCTCGTTCGATAAATCGTTTTCTTTCACGCTTTGCAATTGAGCGGAGACGGCACTTTTAACTTTAAGCGCGTATATATTCATTCTAACTGTCACTCTGGAAATTATTCTTCAATTTAATTAATTAAAATTCTTCGAACGTAATTTTTGAGAATTTTAAGAAATGTGGAACGGTCGAAACGTCATCTATATATAAATACATACCCAACATAACATTAAGCGAATTCGTGAAATTAAACTAGAAATTTCTATTCTCGCTACGAAAGCGCAATATATTTTTACGTTCAATTATATCGAAGGTACCAAAGGGAGATCGGGTTCTCCCGATAAATTTACCGAGAATGGCGAGAACGAAATGATTTCGCGAAGAGCACATCGCGGTGCTCTTCGTCGCGGTCATTTATATTAGTTCGGATACAAGATGCCCCGAATATCCTCGGAAAAATCCATTTCGGTTACCAGTCACTTCGGGAAATCTCTTCGGAGTACCGGCCCGAATCTTGTCGCCGGAAGTCGTACGCTGTCGATCTGACGAATGGCGCCAATACATTGCAGCCGCTTTTGGCGTGAAGCACTTCAAAATCCCCTCGACTTCGCGAGAAGAAACGAATACTCGGTAATAAAAAAAAAAAGAAAAGAAACGCGAACATACCCGTGCTATGAGAGAGAGAGAGAGAGAGGTAAACAGGAACGAAACGAGAAGCAAAACTGTCGAATCGACGAATAACGAAACGACAGTAGCGAAGGAGACGCGTCTCTTAACGGAAATAAATCGCAGGCTTCGCTATAATCTCGTTCACGCGTTGCCCGCAAAAAATTCGTACAATACGAAACAGCTATACGGAGTTCGCCCCTTCCCGATCGTCGTTCCCGGAGAAGACTCATCAGTCTCAGATAATGTCCAACTTTTCTTACCTCGCGAAAGTGGTTTCGCGCGCGTTATAAACAATAATTCGAGAATGACAATAATGCTCTATTGTATTGATTATACAATACGACAGTAAACTAAAGAATTAATGAATGCAGAAGCGTTATTCATGGCTTGCAATGGATGCGAATGCAGTTTCTAATTGAACCATGCGATGGGATAGCGTGGCATAAATCGATAGTAGTATTTATTACAATTTTAATGCTTGCTTTATTTAGATATAATCACTGTATATATATATTAACTTGACTTTACATTCATCTTCATTTTATACCTGAAGATTAAAGAGAAAATGACTTATACTATGTAACTATAAAATATTATGTATATCACTGTCTTTTTCAATAAATCAATTGCTAAGATTTTATTTCTGATTATTTTGATAATAAAAACATAATTTAATCGTAATATTTTCGTCTGTCAATATGGTTTCGACACGATAACATGTTTACTAAGAAAATACAGAATTTGTTTTAGTGACGGTAAAGTGACATGATATCACATAAAATGATAACACAAATTATATTGCTGCAATATATTAACGCGTGACGAATTCGAGTAATTGAAACATTTAACACTCCATTACAGTAAATACGTACTTTGAAGCGAATTAGATACTTGTAATTACGGTTTCTGTATACACGCGATTCCAATAAACTTTATATATCCTGCTTAATAAATATCACTTTGATATTGTAAACTTAATGCTCTGTAGATACGTAAAATAATTTACATAGTTAAATTATACAACAAGAATTCTCTGTCTTTCTTTCACTTTTTTCTATAGATATAAAATATAATAAATTTAAATACAGAAAAACGTAAGCCATTCAATTTTTATGTTCAAAATTTAAGAATTTTTAAAAAATATTCTTAAATTTTAAAATTGCACGGGATTTGTTGACTTTGAGTTACACTTATTTGTTATAAAAATAATGAAAAAAATTCTCTTATAATATATGCTTAATTTGCGAAAAATATTTCCGTCATATTTATACATAAAATAAATAGAGAAAGTAGCGAAAGTTTATATGCTTGCTTCCACGGAATATCGAAAATTGCTTGCGATCAGAATAACGGAAGAGAATTATGTCTCTCGGAAAAGAATTGTAAACCTGTAATACGTACGTAAAGCTTCCGCATCGAATTCTGGAGATCGAAGTCGATAATCTTTTTAAGAGGATTATTTCATAGTCGTCTGCCTCCGCCTGAGATTCGTTGCAACTGCGTAATTTAGCGCAGGCATTATAAAGGATTCATACAGCAGCGCAAACTCTCTTTACTGTTGTTGAGTTTCGTGCACGTGAATTAGTAGACGATACACATCAAAATCAAACATGGTGAATAAATATGAGATGATCGGTGAAACCTGGCGGCGATGTTTACGATGTACACCACGACTCTTACTTACCTGGAAAAAATTAATTAAAGATAGATTAGTAATTTTATCATGTATTTCGCATATTTTTCAATAATTAAAAATTATCATCTTTTTTCTTTCAAGTGTTGTTGTCGTGTCAACATCTTATATGTCATACATTACAAAATATTATGCTAATTATATATGTGCGGAGTAGCAATGGATCAATAATGATTAATAATCTCGAAGCAATGGCCGAGATAGAAAAAGCTTCGATATAAGTAAACGCGAAGCTCTGGAAATGCAACACTAATAGATAAATATTGTAAGAAAATGTAACTTTTTTTTATATCGTCGAGGAAAAGAGGTGAAATTGAAGAAATATCGGTTTAAACCGCAACGCCAATAAAATCTTCGGCGCAAAATCACGAATGAAGTGGGGCTCGTTTATTTTCCTCTCGATGAGAATCGCCCGAAGGTGGGTCAACAATCCAAGATGCGGTGGGGTAAAGCGAAGCGAGAGAGCCGACAAATGCGAGGGAAATGAAACCACTAGAGTAAAGAGCGGCACACCATTTACCGATGTTTGCCGCGGGGTAAAATATAAAAAAATGAAATTAGGCCCAGCGAATATAAGCACAGAAGATTAAACGTAGACGGGAGAAAATCTTGGATATTATTAATATACGTATAACTATATAACTGAACGCAAAAAGTAACGGAAAAAAATTGGCCACAACGGATATTTTGTCAAATATTCGAGAATTTCAGTGAGAATTTTGCATCGTTGGTTATTATTCCAATGAAAAATGTATGGAATTATTATATATTTTTTTGAAAGTACAAAGATTAATATCATACATGAAGAAAAAGATATATCAAATATTAAATATAATATATTATATCATAAAATGATTGCATTGCAAAAAGTGCTATTATAACATATTAATATTCTTTTAGTATTACAAAAATTTTTAATGTGTTTAAAAATAATGTGAAATATGTATTTTGCAACTATACTACATCACTCGCCTAAGAATATCATTGATGAAAGAAATCGATCGTCTGATGTATTCTTGGGGCATGTATTTTAAAAGACTTTTCATATAAAATACAAACTTTTGTTGCTCCCATTTTTCTCGTGTTATGTCAAGATTTATCGTAGATATTTGCAACGTGATCGGCTGCAATTTTTGCGACAAAGGCATTTCACGACTACATAACACGGCATACGCGGTCTTTTGCGATAATAAGAGACCGGACGGACACAGTAGAAAAGGTCGAGGGAAAAACGAGCGAGAGATAAGAAGGTGACACGGCAATCAAAGAAGGAGATGCGGAGAATAAAATGAAAGAGAGCACTAGCGCGAATATGTGGGGTTGCGATCATGTGTGAGAAGGACTTTCGTGTAGCTTTATAGCGCGAGATTGTCGATAGAGAGAAAGAGAGAAAAGATATCGAGTTACAAAATTTTCATTGTGTTGTCCCTGCAATAGCGGGAGACGAGATAAGAAAGCAAGAAAAATAATCGAGTCAAGCGAAACGTGACAATGGTTCGCTTAATTGAAGAATTGAGGACTGGAATTCACAAGTAGAGATTTTATTTTATTTTAGGATTGAAAATAAAGAGAAAAAGTTGGCTAATCAAAAAACAAGTCCATCAGAAATAAATCAAGGCACGCAAATTGAATCGCTTATGTGACAACAATTTATTTGTTTTATGTATCAGAAATTTTATTCTTAATTCTGTATTTGGAAACTTAATATTTAAAGTAGCCTCGACAAACGTTTGACAGAATTATCATAACAATGAAAATATTTCAGGTAATTTTTTATACTATCTTATTTTTTTAAAGATCGAATATGTGAATAGAAGAAAATAGGATAAGAGGCTTGAGCACAAGCGGAGAAGTGAAAAATGATAAAGTGGAAAATAGAAATTCGTACAGAGAGGCGTATCTGTTATTGAGAAGGACTCTCAATATCGTCTCTCGAAAGGGAATATGCGGCACACGTGTGTATCAGGTTAAGTTTAATTGAAAAAATATTATAAAGATAAAAAAACAGGATCGTGCCGAGCAGCAGAAGTTGAAAATAAACCCGAGAAACCGGAAGCGATGCGGGAGACAAGCTGAAAATAGAGTTGACTCCACACGGCTTTTTACATTATATTGGATGAGGTATTGTCGCGATCAGAAATTGGAATTTTCGAGACTAAAATAGGCCAACGAAAAAGAAAAAATAAATTTAATTAAAGCATATCGATAAACAGACAGCATTCTGTTATTCGAGATGTCTGTAGTCACAGATTTCGTTACTAAAATAAAATAAAAATTCAATTTTATTTTAATACATTAAAACCGTAAAAAGACTTAGAAAGCGTAATATTAAATATAAACTAGATCATTTCTTTAAATTAATTTTAATTTTTTTTTTTTTATAGA
>NW_021852343.1:1193227-1245069 GCF_003651465.1 Formica exsecta
TTTTTTTATAGAGATATTTATATAATATATATTCTATTCTTCTATTTATCTGTATGTCGAGATACGTTAAAAACTAACATGACTATTTGTTATCCTAAATAACAAGAAGCGTGCAACGAGCGGATATGTCGAAGTTGAGGTGAACGGCATTGCTCAAAAGGAACGCAAACTCGAAATAAAATAGAAAGAACGAAATAGAGACACAAAGGAACGGAACAAGTGCGGCCAAGTTTACGCGGGTGACTTTTGTGTGTACGACTCTCATGCGGCTTTGTTGTACGAGAGGATCGTAAAGATATCAGATACAATGCTGACTCTCATCCTATATAACATAAGAAAGGGAGAGCCAGCATTGTACAATACTTGAAGAGGGAGATATTCTTAATTTTTCCACAATCAGTTTTTCACAAATTAAGATAATATATATTTTAAAAATATCTTAAACGAAATATTGGAGATTGATAATAAATAATATCTGCAATTTAACTGTAATCCGTTTACATCCAAGTATGATAAATATAAATGTGATTGGCAAGTTGGCCAATCAATTTATCGAATTTATTCGATAATAAGAAAAATGCAATTAAACTACCGCTACTTATTCATCTTGATGGAATATGGACGGAATTTGAAGAATCGGTAAAGTATGATTTATTATAAAAATTCAAGCGACTGACTAAAGAATCGCTCTTCTTACAACTTCAAAGACGAATCCTTGGGAGTGAAGTGAAGATTTCATATCCGCGCCTCTCTTAGAAACGTATTTTCCGACTTACGGTGGGCGAACGGGGATAATATGATTTATCATCGAGAAAAAAAAAAGGGAAAGAGATACAGAACAAAAGACAGAGACAAAGAAAAGACGGTTCGTGAAATCAAAGGAAAGCTCGAGAGCAAAATCTCTCGAAATAAAGGTGTAAGGTAATTAAAATTAGTAAGGAGGAACGGACACGTTCTAAGAAGATGAAAGGGGGATGATAAGAGATTGCGAGACAAAGGAGCGATGAGAGCGAGGAAAAAAGTAAGTTCCACCGTAAAGTAGAGCGCGTCTCTTCCAATTTTAGAGGAACCGAAATTACACGTAAACAATTCTAGTGATAACTATCGGAGAGTAAAGTACGATGAATAGAAAATTCCTCGAGAAACGCGGTGTGAATAGCGGATGAGTTGACGCTCAGCGAGAGGTAGGGAAGCTTTAAATGCGCCGAGGAGGGAGATGTGAGTGACTTCGACGGTTGTATAGGTGCATAGACACCCGTCGGGTAGATGCATCAAAAGTTACCGGAGCACCGAGGCGTCGGCATCTTAATAGACCCGCGGGCTCTTTTGTTCGACGATGCAAAAACTAGGTCGCGGACCTTAGGCCGAGTTAATAACGCGGAAGAAGAGTGGATGAGACGGCGGGGGATTAGCCGGCCTCGGGAATTTGCATACTGCATTATGTACCCGGCTCGCATGCATGCATTGCTCTATGTACGCGTATAAGAAAGTAGCTCGTTCGATGGCGAGATGAGATTGTCAAAGTCAAACGTTGTCAGCTGTGACGTGATGTCGCATCGCGGATAAAAAGAGATCAGCAACGTAGCCGAATAATTACGGCATATTTTCTTGCGAAAAATAACGATACGAAAAAGAACTATTCCGTATTAATTAAGCCTGCGTGTTTAAAATTACGTGAATGATATTACCGTGTGAATTTTAATCGAAATAATTGTATGGAAATTTATAATTTTAATTATCAAACTCTTTTCCTTGATTTATATTGATCCCCTAATTTCCGTAACAAAAATATAACGAATAAAGTATGTATTGTACAATAGATTGACGTCGCTAAGAATTAATAAATGTTTAAATAAGCAATAAACTTTTTTCCGTATAATAAAATAAATAGCGGAATTAAAATATTAAAAGATAATAATTTTTGTTTATATGCCTATATTTCTGTTTTAAAAATGCTTATGAAAAGTTCGCGTGACATGGTGATTAATTCTTGAAACAATATGCGATTTTTCACTGATGTAAATTGTTCGTGACATTGTAATATAATTTATATTAAGAGTTTAGAAAATATCGCAAAACCGACCGAGAAACCGCGTTATATATGTACGAAAAGATTATCAGAAGCCCGACTAAAGAGACGAAGGGTAAGTGTAGTAAAACGTAGCGAGATCGTAGAAAATTCTCGTAGACGTTACGCTAATATATTGCAGTCATCTCCATGCGCCTGGCAAAAGATACCAGACGCTTCCCTACGACAATCTTCCCAGCATCTGGGATTACCATATACTTTGTAGCGCGAGCAGAGCGGTATGTGCGCCCGGCATTACTAGCAGTGCTACTGACAGTCGACATTTTTCTTTTATATGTACCTTGCACAGAACAACTTTTCTTTATTACATGCAAGCTCTGGAAGAACCTAGAGAGAAAGAGAAATGACATTAAGGTAATAATAATTTTAAAGAGAATAGTAATTAAAATCCCTTCCCGCGCACGTTGAGTCTCTAAATATCAATTGCGACTGTAAGATAATATGACATTTTTTTTCACATGTTACAAGTACACATTCGCTTCATATTTATGTGAGATATTTTAAAAATTGGATGCGAGAGGATATAACGTGTGTCGCGCATATGTGATATAAATTCTCGATTCCTATATACGTGATCCTATATATGGTAGACACAGATATACAAAAATATTGCTGGTCAAAGTTGATTCTTATACCATGTCGCCGATGTTCGCTTACGCGAACATGCGAAAGTCTATCTCGGGTAAAGCGTTCCTATTTCTCACAACGTTGGTCGAGGCAGCCTTCGGCACTTTAGATTACTAAGGTTCGGCAATTTCCAAGATGGATAGTTCCGATGAGGCCATCGACTGAGAATGAGGCATGGCGCACGTGCACCGGCACCGAGGGATCTACCACGAGCTACCGACTACTAGCTCGCCAACGATCACTTAGATTCTCGGTGATGAAAAAGATGCACCGGTGCATCGTGATACCGTAAATAACGAATAGCACGTTTGTAGCGTAATTTATACGTATAATGCCCTATATCGAAAAATATTATTGAAATACTATATAAATACTAAGAGATTTTAAAACATTTTAATGAAATTGAGAATATATATCGCGTCTACAAATATATCGAGACGCGATAGCGTGTTATAATAAAAATTTATCATCCTTTTTCGGATATTGTTATTCAAGTAAATAATTGTATACGCTTTTGATATCAAATGCGGACATAGGAGATAGATGAGATTTTGCTCGAGGAAAAGCTCGTTCAGTAATAAATCGCAAATTATCGATCATATAAACGTGAACCGCCAAGGGAGTCATAGAATGAGTTATAAAAAAAAAAAGCTGTTATAAACCGACGCCCCGTTGTGATATCTGCGCAATTTTTTTATGCGCGTTTTAAAGCTTCTCCAGGCGTACCGAGATTTCCATCATCATAAAAGCGAAGCTATCAAGGACACGAGAGGGATACGAGAGCGTTGACAATGTTCTCGTCACGTTTTCAGCTCATTTGATACCTGTAACCGATAACGCCCGGGGATTTTCTGATCGCGGGCAGGACGATTTTTCGTCGGCAAAAAGAGGAACGGTCGCGCATTGCCCACGAATTTCCGCCTTACGATTGCCTTCACGAACACGCACCCGTATTTTTTACCTCTTTCATCTTTTTCCTCAATATCTTTTGCAAAGCCCTTTTTCGGAAACTGTTATAAAGATCGTCGAGCGAATCCCGCGAAAATCGACCGTTGGCGATGCTCCAGAAGGAACCCGTATACAATGAATGGCTATGAAAGCAGCCTTGAATGTCAACCTTTATGTTATCACAATACAGTACTGGATCAGTATGTTTTACGGATCAAACTCGTCGTGTTCACGAATCACTTATAATTAATATAGAAATATTACACTTATCTACAGTATTAGATATATATATATATTTGAACGTCTCAAACATTTATGAATTTTTGGGTGCAAAAAAATTTCGTAGATTTTCATATCAATAAATATTATATAATAAATTGATGTGATAAATATGTTATTATTATGAAACACGATCTGCAAATTTAATTTAAATTTACATAATATAATTTTGAATTACAATGTTAATATATATCTACTTGTACACATCTATAGAGGGTGTCCCAGAATTACCGCACCACCTGCTAATGACAGATTCTTGAGGTCATTTGGAGATGATTTTGAAGCTATTAAAAAAAAGGGCTTCTTGCAAATTAAACTTTATAGAGAATTAAAACTATATTCTTTAGTTAATTTCAGAGAGAGTTTATTTTAATAGAGAGAGAGAGAATTTTAATTTAAAGCTTAGTTATAAAGATATATAATGGAAAAAATTGGAAACTTGCAAAAAATAATGATTTCTCTCGATATTTTCGCAGAGGAAAAATCGTCTTCAAATGATTTCAAGAATCTGTCATTAGCAGGTGGTGCGGTAATTCTGGGACATCCTGTATATGTAAGTAACATACATATGCGTGCCCGCGTAATATCTAAATCTTCTTTTCGTAAAGATACAATTTTGTTACTGACGTTCTCTGGGCCGATCAGGGATTTTCTCGCGAATACGCTTTCATAACGTTCTTTGCAGCAACGAGATAAAACGGGAAAACGATTTCCTTTTGGCATGAGGCTGCGTATTGACTGTGGAAGCCCAGCGGCAAGCAAGTCCGTTTTTTCGAATTCTATATACCGCAGTATGAGACTGACTCACTCGTCTTCCTGATTCGAGGGAATCGAGATTGGCAGTCTTCCAGAAGCATTCTTATCCCAAGCATGTCGTTAAAAATAATTCGTGAGTCCTTGACCTGACAATAACAAATCTGGGAAAATAACAACGGGGTCGCCGTAGAAGAATTGCTATCATATACTTTCAACAGGGATAAATAAATCAACAAATAAAACTGCAATAATAATCTCTAAAGACAAGATTTTAGGCAGAGTTTTAACGCTTCGTACGAGATTGCGAATATATCTTTTCTTAAAAAAAGAGTTTCACGACTTAACTTTCTCGAAAAAACAAAGACCGAGCTAAGTCTCTTTTCAATTAAGTTTCAGCTTCTTTCTTTCTCGCAGATAAGAGTAATTGAGAAAGCTTCTACTTTAAAGTTTCTCGAATTCCTCAGAACAACCGATGATTCTCGCAATAAAGAAATCGCGTGTGCTAGAAACTGGAACAGCTCGGTTTTTGCTCTTTCTCCACGCAAGAGCTAACTTCAAAAGGAGGCCGCGGCAGCACTTCCCGGAAGCCAGATTAGATTCCTGACGAAGACACACTGCACCTTCTTGATCTAATGACTGCTTCAAAGGAAATATGAACGCGTGGTCGCTGCGGCAACACGCAGAAAAGAACCTTCTGTTGATGATGGAATTTCGGCGAAATTGGCCTTGCTCGTGAATTTTTAGTCTCGGTTAGGAAATTCCTTTATCAAGCAAGCAGAATTCTTTTAAGCGGCAAAAGAATTATCCAAAAATTTAAAAAAAAATTAAGGTTTAGAATCAAAATATCTATTATGTTGCGGAATTATTCCACTGAAAATGATAACGGTTGAAAAAAATATAAGAAAAAAAAACTATGTAAAATACAGATAAAATAATTTTTTTTAAATTTTAACTTATTTTATCTATCAAATATTCAAAAGTCAAAGAGGTTAAAGATTCATAAAAATTAATTAGTTTATGATATTAACTTGAAAAAAGACAGTATAAAAACAACTCTATTAATGATTAAGGAAGTTGTAAATGAATCCAAATATCATTTTACAACAATTTTTTTTCTCGATTCAAGTAAAATATTATGCAAGAATCTCGAATTATTATCAATAAATTATAAAGAAGTTTTATCAATTTTTCTCTGTCTCTCTCTCTTTCTTTCTCTACAACCGATTTAATAAGCAACAATATAAAACTGGTACTTATTAAAGAAATTGAAAATTATGATTATATATTTAATAAAACATGTATAAGGTATTCTTTTTTTCTAAACGTGCAAAAAAGTATGTATGTGTATGTTTCTTTATTTATCTTCATTAATAAAAATATTTGACACTAATATTACGAAATAATGAATAGAAAAAAAAGAATTAAACTACGCTAAATTATAACAAAATATGAACAATGGAACAATCTTTCGCAAAAAGATTTTATCCGGACAACTTTGAATCTTCTCGTTATTTTCTTTCCCGATCTTTGTTTTATATAGCGTAATACGCAATTTCACAAAAAAAAATCAAGAATTATAATTAAACAGTTAAAAGATGAAGATAATAAGATAATAATAGAAAATTTTCCTCATTTCACGAAAGTACTCATTTCAAAGAAAGTATGCATCCTTCAAACTTCGATAAAAGCAGATTGGTTTTCCGTAACAATAGATCTCATCCTATCATTCAAACTAAGTCAAAAGTCCGTAAATATATTAGTATTTGACTTCTTTTAAAAGGAACTATTGCATCTTTAAAAAAAATATGTTCGTAATCTATTTTTTGTAAACTAGAATTTTGCTCGTTATCGCCTTATTTAAAGCGAATAAAGAGGAATGAATATCCAACTTGAAATCATTAATGAAAGATTAGACTTTTTGAAACAGAGCTGAAAGTGTCAGCAATTGCCAGGTCAAAGGATCCGACATGAATTACATCTCATCATCCCTCTTCAACGGAGATGCTAACTTCAAAAGAGCCATTCTTGATGTCGGAAAACTCCGATGAAGCATGGTAAATCTCCTTCAACAAGAGAATATCCTACCGTGCTCGTATGACACGAAGAAGGCGAAGAATACCTTTTCGCTGTCATGACTTTAAGAATCTTAAACCTAGTGAAATATAGTGAAAATGCATTCACCAAACATTTACAAACTCCCTTCATTATTCGAATAAATCAAGTAATTTAATTCGCATCTCCTTTACGTAATAACGATAAAATAATAGTTTAAAAAATATGCCATTTTTTAAATTTATTTAAAGATGATACTAATTTATTTAATGATACAAAAAAAAAAAAAAAGAAAATTTTTACGAATTATAACACAAATCTTATAACGTTTATCATAAATTTTGATGTAAATTATTCGAGTTTCATATATTTCTCAGCAATTAACTTATTAACGTAAATAATTTTACTAGCAAAATGTAATTTCGGAAAATATGTAAGTCGACAAGTTCTTGAATCAGATATTGAAGATCTTGGTAGTTAAAACGGAACTTTTTGATGTAGACTCGAGAAAGGCAATCACAAGATTGAGATGAGATTGAGAAAGAAGTCGCGAAACCCGCGTCTGTCCCGCTTCTTCGAAAGCGTCAACTTTAAAGGAAGATTACTCTCTCCTCGCCACCCTTCATATCGAAGGACTTCGATGAAGCCAGATTAGTTCTCTCCCACTGGGCGAATATCCCACCCTATTCTCGGATGACGAGAGAAGCCGAGGTGGGATGGAAAGTGATCATAGGTAAAGGAAGGAGATTATGATGGTTGCTGACACTCGAAACCAGAATTGAAAAGAACTCGCTTTAACTATGGACTTGTTAAGGGTGTCAAGTGTCTGAAAATAAGGGTTTGGAAAAAGAGGAAAAAAGATAGTATGCCGTTGAGCATGAAAAGTTGAACATGGAATAGCATATTCGCTGAATTTTTATTTAATGTTTAGAAAGGGAGAAAGATAAATCAACGTATTGTTGCAGCCAGACGCAATAGAGATGCGGAAATAGCTATCAAAACCAAAAAAAAAATTGGCAATTCAACTAAAAAATTTCAACTTTTTTGTAACTTATATAGCGCGTTTATGAATATTTTTTAGATTCAACAACGTAATATCAAAAAAAATATACATTTTTCTGCGACGAATTTTATATTGGATAAATTTTGACAAATATAACGTTAAATGAGATAGAGCTTTGAGTTATTCAAATTTTGAATCTTAATTCTTATCCTTTAAAATAAAGATATATATATAGTTTATTAGAAAAATGTAACATTATTATACGTTCACGCGTATAGTTGCCATTATTTTCTCCTGCGTATAATTTTTGGAAAAAATATAAAATATATAAGTTTATATCTGCTTCTGTGCACATATGTGTGTGCGAGTTCAGTACAAATATAAAAATCTTGCAACACTTATTTTCTTAAAAATATAATGTAGATTATTACAAGAACAATACATTTTCTAAAAAATATGGAGAACAAACGTTATTCTCTTTTTTTTTTCTTTTTCACGTTCTACTTTCGTCGCGCATGGACCTATGGAAAATCAATTCATCGGATTTATGTGGTTGGCGCGCGTGTCAAAAATGATGCAGTATCGTGCGAAACTGCACGGCTCGTTGGTATAAATATTTACATTTCCGGCATTGCGGTTGTTGGGAGGAGGTCAAGTTGTGACAAAATAAAGCGTGAAAACCGGAGGAAAAGAAAGAGGAAAGAGAGCGCGATAAAGGCCCAAAGACCGGAAAGAAAAGAAATTCGTGTGAAAAACGCGACAGTGTATCTGGTCGAGGATTTTTCACCCGCGATTATTTGAAGTTCATAAAAGAAGGAAAAGATGACTGTCTCTACCTTTTCGGTACAGAAAAAGATATTTTTAAAAAAACATGCTTTCATCAGCAGATATTTATAAATTTATATTATACGCGTTGCTTCCATTGCAAAATGTCTTATTTGCATGTTTTATTGTTTTCAACACATAAAATTTAGTCAAAGAAATAACTGATATACCATTTTTTTGATAATCTTTTGAATCATCAACGAATGACAGTAATTCATTAAAAATATGTTTAGCAATCGCATCATCGTTCATTTCTCAATTTATCTACAACTATTTCGTATATTCGTTTCTAACGCGAAGCAGAATTACTGCGAGAAAGCTGCTCGATCCGAAATTTTCGAAGAAAACTGTAAAATTCCGACTTTCCGTACACTTCCGACGGCAAGATGGCTGAAAGAACCATGGTCCTATGCATCGTTCCGAACTCGACGCTCTAATTTTGCGATGCCTTCGAACGGAAGCGAGGAAATTCGAGAAATTCCTCGGGAATCGCGCGGAAACAATGAGGTAGTGATGGAAACCCGTCTTTCCTCTCCCGTAGGTACTCTCCGTCGCCTCGACGGTTCTTAAGGGTCGGTTATTCCGGCTTGGACAAGTTTGTCTGACTGGCGCCGACTGCTCCTACGGGGAAACGCCGTTCCCGAATTTCCTGCACCCTCTCTTTCTCTATCTATCTATCTATCTATTTCTCTCTGTCTTCGTTTCGACGCCGAGTCCGCGGAAACCGCCGTTTGCTTGATTTTCTCGTTGTAACGACGCGAATCGCGGATATAACGACGCCAGGGAGGCGAGAATGTCTCTTACGGCGACAGCGACGATAACGAATCTCTTACCCGATAACGCTTTCGATTCCGCCGGATACGCCGGAAAGCAGCTGTTACAGCATTCAGAGGGATCGTAACGCGATAACGCTCGGCATTGCGCAAATTGCAGCTTCCCACGGTGGATTTAGAGGACGCCGCCATTCCTTCAATGCTTGTATATTCCTCTTATGGAATTCCAGTTCCCGAATTTTCCTCGGGGGAGACGTTGAGCGGAGACATCGCGTCGCAAAGATAATTGACATCGAATCGAGCGCGAAAGATAATCGTAATCTTGCGTGAACAAAATGATGTTAATCGTTTTAAAAGACACACGATCGAATAAAATAGAATAAAAAGTTTGACAAGGACTGTGATATTCTTTTCCCGATGGCAAGATGACTGTATCGTTATTTCAATCTTAACTACCTCGCATTAACAGCAACAAACCTTACTTACGCGGATATCAATAACGCTCTAATACAGTCGCGAACACACAACCAACAATAGCTATTCCCACCCCTAAAATAATCCGTTTGCGAGCGAAACTCTACTCGAAGCGAGTCAACCTACCCGCAATCGCGCTTTCATCGCCTCGAGCTACCTCGGCAGCGGTGTCGTGAAAAAGGTACGTGCGCCTCGGAGGTTATTCGCGCGACGGGTTAGCCTGGAAACCAGAGAATCCTATTCCGCCATTCCTTTCGGGATAACTAAGTCTTCTCTTCGCCGATCTACCAGCCTCTCTCGTGTAGATTCCTCTTTCCGTCTTCCCGCACCGCATCTTCTATACCGAAATGTATGTAGTTCCTCTCTCGTGCAAACGCATACATTTGCCTTTAAATAATCGCGTCCACGCGCATAGTCCGCGTGTCAGCTGCCGAGAAAGAGAAAACGCAAAAAAAAAAAAAAAAAAAAAAAAAAAAAAAAAAAAAAAAAAAAGAAGAAGAAAAAATAGAAACCCGTTGCACCCTTTTCCCCGTTTTGCTTTTACGTCACGTTGAACCGAAAAGCTCGGGCTACTGCGAATTTCCGTGAATTTCGGACGTCGTCCTCCACTCGACCTCGACATACAGTAGTTTCAGTCCGATAAATTTTGGATAAATCAACCTTCGTCTGCTTTCGAGTTTCCTTTTCGCGAAATCTTGCAGTTTGTCTGCAATATTCTGCGATATTTGATGTATAAATTATTACGGAACACAATTGCAAAGAGAAAAAGGATTTTAAATTTTATATTATCTCTTACCAAATAATTGAATAGTCTGTTTCTAAAATGTACATGACACTTTTACATCGTATTACTTAGACTTTTGTTCTGATAAATAGTTAATATTTTTTTCTCTCTCTCTCCTTCTCTGTCTTTTTTTTTTCGTCAAACATAACAAAATTTCTAAGCAATTTACTCTTTGAACTTTGCGACTATATTATACATTCTGATATATAGCAATTACAAAAAATCCATGATAAAACTATTTACAATAACTTTGATCTCATTTGAAAGATAATTTAATTCTTTATAACTTTTATTTCGGTACTCTTTGTTGAAAAACGCATACTTTCCCTGATATTTGCAAAAATGTAAAAAATAACCGTGATTTTAGAGGTTTTTGGGCACTAAAGTGTTTTTTCGGCTATTGACGATTATTTGAAAACCTATGGAACGAACTACAATAACTTTGATCTCATTTGAAAGATAATTTAATTCTCTATAACTTTTATTTCGGTACTTTTTGTTGAAAAACGTATACTTACCCTGATATTTGTAAAAATGTAAATAATAACCGTGATTTCAGAGGTTTTTGAGCGCTAACTTTTTAAGGAAGCATTTTTCGACCCATGTTTACAGGAAACTTTTTGTTCGGTATTAAATTATCTTTCAAATGAGATCAAAGTTATTGTATTGGGTTGAACGGAAAGTTCGTTCCGTTTTTTACTAAGAGATGAAAACCGAAAAAACGGCATGAACTTTCCGTTCAACCCAATATAATTCATGAAAGAGAGAAATAATAGAGTAAAATATATAATATGTATGAATATTTGGGATAAATTAATTTTTATCTGCTTTGCATTTTCTTAAAAGCAATTTAGTATGTTTGTAACAGTTCGAATTTAAAATCTAAAAATATTGTTATGGATATTATATTTATAAAGTATTAAAAGGCTACTACTTACATTTCTTCAAGAGTAAATTTATTCTTTCCTGTTATCAAGCTTACTCATTAAAAACGCGCTCAAGCAATAAGGAAAATATTTAATGCGGAATTTTTTTTCCATTTATATCGTGACGAATGCAGCGCAGAAAGTCTCAAAGATCTCAGTAACACTTTCATAAAAATAATTAATGACTCCTTATAAGAATCGTATACTTTTCCTTCGTAATCTAAATATTTACATAGTCAGCAAGTCGGATTCTCAAAGCGCAATTTATCGCTCGCGTTTTTAATAAAATGCATCTCGAATTTCATAAATAAAAAAATACATTCACTATTAAAAAAGCATAAAGAGAAATATTCATAAAAATATCCATAAAAATATGTTATTAAATATTATTATTATCACTTATGATAATTTCGATATCTATGGTACAACCGTGTACAATTTCAGTCACAATAAATAACGTGCTGGATAATTTAATAATTCTTTAAAATCGAACAAATGACAAAAAAGAATTAATCAGCAAACTGCTGCTCATACAATCAGCGCATAAGATTAATTAAGAAGATCAATTAAGAAGAATTGATGCCTTAAATAAATAGTTAGTATTTTTCTCTCTTTCTCTCCCTCTCTGACTTTTTTTTTCGTCAAATATAACGAAATTTCTGAGCAATTTACTCTTTGAACTTTGCGACAAATCACAACTTTGACGACTCTCCCGATAAATATAGCGCTTTTTCTGGATTCTTTTTGCGGACGTTAATTCTCGGCAATGTTGGTTCGACCGCATCAAAGCAAGCCACTTATCTCGATGAGTTTTCGAAGAATGCCAGCGTACCAGCGGAAACTTGTCGAAAAGAAGAATTTACGCGTTATTGCGCGCGACACAGGTATAATTTCTTTTGCAAGTTTTCCAAATGGTCAACACCATCGAATATCGCGTGTGGCCAATAAAACTACGCCGTCAAGAAGAAACAAGTAATCAAAAGGTGAAACTTGGGTCGTAACTTGCCGCGATATAATGCCACACAATATCTCGAATTTTATTGAGACGTATGGAAGCTCGAGAATAATATAAATTCCCGTTTTATTTTACTTCTCCTTCTTCATAGCTTTTTATAACTATACTATAGGTACGTCACACATGTGCGCGGAACATTGGAGAATTTAATGTTCAGAGACTGTTATAATTATCTTTACGAGAACATGCGATCTTTATCGCCGTGAATATCAAAACCGCCGAGATTCATGGCGCTTCTACCACATTCTCGAGAAAATATGAGACCATACAGAGAATTTCTGCACGTCGGGAACGACGCAACGCGCGCTATTCCCGCCCTCGCCTCGCTTATCCTCCGACATTTGTCGAACTATCCGCGCCTGGTAGCCTCGAGAATTCGTTCGTTGCGCCGGGATCCGTCGTAAAAACCGTATGAAACTTAAAACAACCGTAAGATCTGAATTACGCGCCGGCGAACTTCACGATGCGAAAAAGCCCGCCGATGAAAAAGCATCATCGAGCGCGTACGGAAAATTTTCCTTGCCGCGAGTTTTCAGCTACCTCGTCAAATCTCTCATTCCGCGTACCTCGTTTTTACCTTTTTCTTTTCAGATCGCAATTTCTTTCTCTCTCGCACTTGCGCATATGCGCGGGAGGATAGGGATGAAAACGCTGAACTCGCCAACTTCCCGCAGAAATGCTCGTTTCCGGCGGACGGCTTATCGCCATTAGCCGACACTTCATCCTCCGCGAGGGTGGGCGGGCGGCGATGCCCTCCTTTCTCATTGCTAGTCCTCCCCGTTTCGCTTGGGGTGTATGCGGAAAGAGTTACGAAAATTTCTTCGTTAATTCCGGGAAAGTCGACGACGACTCAGAGGAAGCGTCACGCGAGCACAGAACTAGAAATAAAATTAGTAATTTTCTACGTTGCCGGGGCGCAAAACCACAATGACCGATCGTCAGTGGCGAGCGGGACGATCCCTCTTGAATTTTCATATTTTTCACGAAGAGTTTTCTGTGCTGTTCGCAACTTTTCTGATCGTTTTATTGCTTCGCGATAATCTCGCGCGTTAATTAAAAAAAAAAAAAAAAAAAATTATCGAAATATTTATTCACTGTTTTAAAAACTATTTTAGAAAATGTATCATGTATGTGTGTGTGAGCGTCTTCATGTATATTTTTTGTAACTCTGAAATATATTTTTACGGATTACGAAACTGATTTGCACAAATTAATAGGATCGCATTTGACGTGGATATAATACAATGTTTTTGCGATACGCCAGCTCGATGTTATCGATTAGCAAAATTGTGTATACGATAATTAGGGAATGCGTATAAAGCATGCATGCATATTCATGAAATGCATTTACATCGAACGATACGATCGTTCAACAAATGTTGGATAGGAAAAGAGAGAGAGAGAGAGAAAGAGAGAGCAAAAAAGAGAAAGACAGATTTCCATAAATCATTTTCGAGATCGACGATTTTTCATTTTTCACGTTTACATGTGGCATCATAATTTTCTAGATATAACACACAAATATCAACTAAATTCACTTCCTGAATTTTGATATTAGAGAGAATATATGTTACATTTTAAGAAATACAAAAAATAATTATTGCTTAATTATTGCATATAGTACACTAAATCCGCGCACGTAATCTCCAAAATACGTTGATTTTTAAATGTTTTCTAATTTTGTTAAACTATGAATAAAATACAATGTATTAAAATGTATGTCGTAGTTATACCAGAGCGTTATTTCGTCTTTCTGAATTGTGGTTTGAAAACCGTAAAAGCGCATGGCCTCGTCGAGCGAAAGCGCGTTTGAACTCAGTAAGTCAATGATTTAGTGGCAGCTTCCAATTGCACCAGTCGTCTTCTGTGACGCGGCTCGGATTCCGTAAACATCACGTAAATCCGTATATCATAGTGACACGATGCGTCTAGATACCAGCCGTAACGCAAATACGGAAATTCCGTGCCGTAATACGCGCGGTAAGTACGCACATTCGCATATCTCCGCGATGACAGTGCGCGTCTAACAAAAGACACATTTACCTGATGCACTTTATGCACATCTACTATGTAATACGATATACAAATTCTAGACAAACGATTTCTTCTAACGTGTCCGAAAGATTTATGCGAAACCGATTGATTATTTAAATACGTTACGATTTATCAGATTAATATCGATCATATTTTACAATCAAAATTTATTTCCCATTCCCGGAGGTTCGAGCACGTAATCGCTCTTAAAAAATAAAAGTTGCATCCTCGGGAGGCTTCGTCGCCTCCGACGAGCTAGAATGACAGATCTAATAAGAAAAGTTTGATACAAGTTTCTTCGCGCAGTGTTACATAGCACAAAATATCACGCACAAACGCATATAATTGTACAAAAAATCATCATTCGGCTTCTGAATTTTCCATCAAAAACAACATCATAAAACCCAAAGAGAGAGAAAGAGAGAGAGAGAGAGAGAGAGAGAGAGGAAGAGGGAAAGGGAGAGAAAGAGAGAGGGAGGGAGAAAGGGAAGATCTTTGAAGAGACTCGAATTTTCGGAAAATTTCTCAAGCTTTAGAGAGTCTGAGAGGCAACGTGGCATCGTCAATTCTCTCGTTACGTCATTAATGTCGGTGACGCAATATGTTCGTGAGTTCGTTACCGCGAGTGTGCGATCGCTCGCGACACTGTTACCCCCCCGGTTCTCTCGTACGACCTCGTTACGGCGCTGCACTCCCATTAGAGGAAAATTGATAGTGACTATCTCTCTCTCTGGTGCCCGCCCCGATCCCCCCGTCCTCCCATCCACACGGACGGCGCCTCCGCACGCCGCAATTCTACCGTCATCCCCCTCCCCCACCGCATCTAAACGCGCGCCGTATAAAGGCTCAAGCCGGAGAATTAACGAGACCGCGGGAGCGGGACGTTAACGATCGAGACGATCATTGGGGCTGAATTATGTTCCGAATGATCGCGATGCCATTATACATATACGAAGGGAAACTATCGAATAAGTGAGAGCAATCGAGGCGAGAGAGAGGACTTCCTCTCGACATCATTCCTGGTTCTAGTAACAGCGAGAGAACCGACCGCGGTATTCCAAGATGATACTGAAAGAAGATGGAGTGGACTTAAAAGTGGAGAACCGAAGACACGCGCGTGAAGCTATTGTGAGCCGGCTTGTCATCGCCCTTAACGGGCGATGCATCGAATCGAATGCATCGCGGGCTGTTATATTTTTATATTCCGATCTGAATTTCTCTCTTCTCGCGTTCCTTTATCTACGCTCTTTCCTGCTTTATGCGTTAGTACAGTTAGAAAAAAAAAAACGCACCTGTTAAAAATTACTCGAGAAAGGTTCGAAAGTTAACCAGCTCTCCATCTTATGCGAACTCTACGTACATTTATACACGAAAACGTGATAAAAATTGACTATTCAAAGTGCATTCTAACATCACTTTTGTTAACATATTTTGCTCCTCCTTACATCACCTGAGCAGACTCGAGATTCTAAAGCCCCGCTACTTTAGACGATTTATAAATCTCGACAGAATTCTGTATAGAATCTTATTTATAATTCCATATGTGTCGTGTATTTTAATATACGTATTCTATGCGTTCTCTTTTCAAAAATGTGTATAACATTAAAATATATATCATATTAACATAAAATTATTTAGATAGAAATATCTGTCGCAAATACATTATCTAAAGTGTACTTGAGGGATCTTATCTCTCTTCACTCCCTACATTAACCTTTTATAAAATAAAAGAAATAATTATCATAATTGTTCATAATTATCATAAATCAAATGGCCAATTAGTCGTTCTTTTTCGTCTTTATATCTCTGTCTCTCGAGATTTCCTCTTCTCCTTCTTTTATACAGATTTATGATTAAACTTTGAGAAATTAATGAGACGGCGGGACAATAATGATCGAGACGATCATTGAAAGATAAATTATGTCATCGTTAAAGCGCCATTAAAAGACCGCATTGAATAACGAAGTTCTAATAGACGTCAGGGTAAAAGGTACTTATGAAGAAAAGGAAATACAGAGAGGGGGAGAGAGAAAGAGAGAGATATATACCGTTCGACGACGACAATTTATGATATTAATGCCACTTGTGGACAGATGATTCAAATAACTTGCTCTCTTGATCCGTTATTACATCCGTTAACTCCAAGTTCACACAACAAATATTATTGATTTTGACGAGCATGATATTATAACATATGTGTGTACTGCGCATATGTATTATTAATAATAAACACGGTGGCATTGCAATCCGGATTATATGTGTATATATAGGATGCGTATACAAATAAAAATATTAGTTCAATAGATTACCGGGGAGAAACGTATTGTCGATGAATGTTTATTCAGCTGTGTTGATTCAAACGGTAGGTCTGTACACAAAACGATTTTACAACAAATGTAATACAATAAACTATTGTAGCGCAAAAATGATAAAAAAATAAGCAAGCTATATGTGATCGTTAATAGAGATCAATAAATATATAATATTAAGAATTCTAAAAAAAAAAAAAGACAGATAATTTAACTTGCGATCAAAAAGTCAATTGTAAAATAAATTCCGTTTACAATTTACGTGTATATAATATGTATTTTGTATATTACTTTTTTAAATGTTTTCTGCGATGCATTAGATTATAAAAATTCCCAAATTTTACCGAGAGATCGTCTAAAACTTAATTCATCGAAATATGAATTTCATATGCAATATCTTAAAATAATTCCCATTAATTAGAATATTTTCTCGGACATCTAGTATTTTTTTCCGGATGACTTTAATCCATCAAAACTCGATCTTGATACGATTTTGATATAAAGAGAATGTTAAAGTTATGAT
Source organism: Formica exsecta (assembly GCF_003651465.1). Lineage (NCBI taxonomy): Eukaryota > Metazoa > Arthropoda > Insecta > Hymenoptera > Formicidae > Formica > Formica exsecta. The sequence continues at coordinate 1,210,645 of NW_021852343.1, forward strand.
ATGTAAAGATATTAACCTTAACATTCAGATTCTTATTTTTTATACTTTATCGCTAGAAAATATTTTTAGAATTTTAAAACTCTAAAATAAAAAATCCTTTTATAGGGAAGAAAAAATTTCATCAATTATATCAAAATTCCATAAATAGAGTGATAATTTCTAGTTTAATAGAAGTTAGATTACTACTAGCGAATTAATCGCGCTTATACGGAGTAACAGCAATGTGATCCAAGCCAAACCAAAACTAATTAATCCAAAACCGCCATTCGCAAAGCTCACTTGGCACGCTCGCGATATAAGTAGAGTGTAATATTGCACCGTGGAATCGCGGTCGCGCGGTAACCTAACGACACGGGAATACCTATGTTACCTCGCAGTAAAGACCGGTACTCGTAAATACAACGGAAACTCAATATCGCGTTACTATTAGCGTCGACCGCTGAAAACGGATCCTCGAAACTACTTCTGCGATTACAGTCGTCAGGGGAGTCGATAACTCCTACGTAGCGCGTGATAACTATAAGTCGAACAATATCTATTATTCGCGATTTAATTGTTTGGAAACTGTTCATATGTTCAAATATTTAAATTTAGCCTGAACTCTTGACGATCTCTTAAACGCATGCTAAATTATATACCGAACAACGTGCATGTAAATATTTTTTCTCTCTCTCTCTTTCTCTTTATTTGCCCACACAATTAATATCATTGACTCCGGGAATTATATTATATTTTCTCTTTATCTGCCCACACAATTAATATCATTGACTCCGGGAATTATATTATATTATACTGCCAACATCAGAGAAATGTCGATGATTCCGATAATTAAGTAAAGTAAAAAAGATAGATATCGCGGGGAATACATGAGAACGAATAGAGAAATTCAAAAAGATATATATATTCAGGTATAAAAAAAAATTTTTTTTAGACTCAAATATAATAAATTTTGGCGAAAAAATAAACGACTCTTTTTTCAGAAATATTCAATTACTCTATGTATACAATGGACTTCTCTGTTATCTTTATCGGCCTGACTCTACACGAGTCGATGTACCAGCGACTCGAAGAGAGAGAGATGGACGTTTAGGTTCCGTTTATTTACTTGCAAATTTTGTGTCGTGCAACGTCGAATACGAACGAGACACGAAAGTTGCGCGGGACAGCTCGAGACGACGATGCCTTTACTCGCGCGATGTCTGTTGTGCATGCGAGAAATGCCAACTTTATTCCGCAGCCAGATACGAGACGACTTTTCGATTAACGCAACTTTTCTGGCACGCTCTCGCGTATTCCTCATGACGATATTACATTTCGATCATTATACAGGGTGTCCCCAATTTAAATGTCAAAACTTTAGGAGCGTGTAGGGGACCGATAAACTAACAATAAGACAAAAAGTCCTTTAGAGATTTTGCGCGTTTTTGCTTCGTTTTGAAGAAAATCGCAAAAAATGAAACAAATAATTTTCACCAAAAAACTAAAAGCAACACTAAAATTATTAGATTTATCAAGAAGTATTATAAAATAAAAATTGTAGAACATGGAATTAGAGGATTGTAGATAAATACGCGACAACGTGAAATTTTGTTTCTAATCTAATTTTACCTCAGGTGGATTTTAACTCACTCTCTTTTCTTAATTCCATGTTCTACAATTTTTATTTTATAATACTTTTTGATAAATCTAATAATTTTAGTGTTGTTTTAAGTTTTTTGGTGAAAATTATCTGTTTCATTTTTTGCGATTTTCTTCAAAACGAAGTAAAAACGAGCAAATCTCTAAAGGACTTTTTGTCTTAGTTTATCGATCCCCTACACGCTCCTAAAGTTTTGACATTTAAATTTGGGACACCCTGTATAATACAAATTCTATTTTTGCTTTAATATTTCCAAAAAAGAAGATATATATTCCTATATAAGACAGAGTGGACGTATATTGACGTATATGTTGTAATAATGTATTATAAATGTGATGACGTATATCGTAAATCTAAATTTGATGAAATTATATGTACTGTAAATCTAAAATTAGATGATTGATTAATATTACGAATTACATGATGTATGTCAATAATGTCAGTAATATCATGATGTTTGTCGCAAAATTTTTCCTACATTTCACACTGATGTGAATGTAAATTATCTAAATTACCATACGTTGAAAATATGTGTAACTTTTTTTAAAAAAATATGCATATGTTGCAATTTTTTTTTTGTATATTACACAAGTTTTCAATGTGTGATAATTTAAATGATTTACATTCAATGTGAAGTGTAGGAAAAAATTTGCGACGTGAAAATCATGAGTGTAACTCGTATATTAATCAATTGTGTAATTTTAGATTAATAATAAAATCAAAAACGTAATAAATATCCTTTTTTCCTATTTATATAAATTTGAAGCATGTACTTTTAATAAATAAAGTTTTCAATAGACAATAATATTTCGTTTATAGTTGTATGTAGTAATTTTCTTCTCGTTTTTAATTGTATCATTTAATAACCATAGCGTTGTTAGGCTATTGTTAATATGCTGTAACTTTTAAAAAATTTAATTAAAAACAAAAGAAAAATCGCTATAAACCACAAATAATTTTTAAAAAATATGATGCAGGTAAATTTAAAATATCTTGAAAATTAATAAAGTTGTGTTTTTCGTCAATATGTAAATATATTGTAACTTTTAAACGATGCATTCACAAACGCGAAAAAAAACCAAATATCTACAAACAATTCTGAATTAAAATATATCGGCGATTTTTTTATTTTGAAATCAGGTTATTTTTCCTAAAATTGATTTGTTTTTTTTTCAAAATGTTGTATTTTTATGGCTTTGATGATAAAATTATTGTTACTGCAAATAATTACAAACGAAGTAATCATTTCCTGCGTTGAAAACTTAATTTATTCAAAGTAGAACGCCCAAAATTTACATAGATCATATTTCTGTTTAAACGCGATATTTGAAGGTATCAAGAATCTAAAATTACGGTGTACAAGTAATTTTTTAAACCAAAAAAGATGCCAATATGTCATAGTGATAGCGCCGTAAAAACACAGACTCGAGAAATTACAACAGTTAGGGTGGAGAAGTGGAAGAGAGAAAGGGTGGGGCTCGCGACGTTTCCGCGTAATAAATTATTTTCCTCTGGAAAAATCGGTGGTGCAAAGCGCCATAAATACTGACAAACAACTACGATAAATAGGACTGGCTTGACTATGCGGGCTTGTCCGCAAACTTCGCGAGCGATTCGGCCACGACGGCTTACACGACATGACGTTCCGCGATATTCATCGAAGTATAATTATTTCAGTGCGGTGGAGAGCCAACGCGTAGCCAGCGATAATAGGAATTGCTTTGTAAATTCCCTAATTCCAACTAACTCGACGCACTGGGAATCATAAACATAACGAGGCTTGTAATCATGCACAAGTTAAACCGAGTTGATCTCGTTGATATCAAAAGTCGGTAGTTTAAAAAACCAATTTGTACATAATTAAATTTTTAAAATTTTAAAATTAATTACACTGTTTTTTAATACGTGTCCTCAGCTCTCTGTTATATTCATTCCTTTAATTTTATAAAATTCACTTCAATTACTTTTCTTTTGTTTTTATAAATATAATAAATAATTCAATCTCTACATATATTATATGAATAAATAAAATACGAAAATATATTTAGAAAGCATGAATAAAAATAATGTTAACAGTAAATTAATATTACTATGTTATTATATATATTAATGGAATTGGATTGACTATTTTGACCACACTTGTCAGTATTTAATATATACAATGAGAAAATTCCAAAAAAGATAATGAAGAAATTCCAATAATAAAAAAATTATTAAATTACAATAATAAAAAATAATGAAATTTTTAATGAGAATTTTATAAAATATGCAAATATGTGCACACACATTGTATGCATATCTTTTAAAATATAAAATTTAATGCGTCGGTATAAGGTAATAATCCTTATGTTAATAATTACCATGTAAATAATGTAACGTAAAAAATATGTACGAAAAATACATCTCATTTTTAACGGATATTTGAATAATTATTCTATTAATACGTATTTTGCAGCAACATATTCATAAAGGAATGATATTTTTATATTATATTATGTATAATCGTATCCATTTACATATGGATTAAATGAAAATGTGAGATATAATTATCATCATAATTATAGACTCACCAGACGTTGTCTCTCTGTTTTCTTCTCGTTGTCTGATCCATTCCTGTCCCAAGCTTCGATTATCAATGATCGATTATCCATCGCACAAGTAATTGAAGTAATCAATTACTGACAATAACTACGGTAATCGCGATACTTAAAATTCGACGATAGTACAATACTTCTCCCGACACTCCCGATATATATTTACTCAGATATTAATCATTATAAAAAAAAAAAACTGTACACTCGCGATACTTAGACTTTTTTCCCGACATTCATTTTACCGAATGTAATTTCGATCGAATGTCGATTACACATTCGCAGCACTTGCATTCGCGTAACCACAATAATCGCCCGATACATTTATTCAGCACGACATTCGATCCATTATAAGCATGATTTATTTTTGTATTTCAGTTATATTATATTCCACTCGTTATCATATCACAGCACATTGTATCATCGAATTATTCATTATCGCGGCACGTGCGTTGAAACACGGTGTACATTCGCGATGTACATATTATATTTTCGCTCGAAACTTTTTCTCGGCGTTCCTAAAATTCGCGTTTTACGCGTTCGCATTTGATATCCGACGACCAACGTAAATGCGTCATCAGTGGTTCCCATTCGTGACATTCGCGTTAACAATAAGTAAATATCGACCTTATCGTTCGCGAGAGACTTAATCTTCCGACGAAATTACAACGATCGCCCGATACTTTGCGTGTTCGAAACTCAACTACGTGACGGTCGCTCGCGACGAACGGAGGCACGTGTTCCTTTCCCCCACCCATCAATTCCGGGAATCGTCCGACGAGCCTTCCCGTGTTTCTTTCCATTGCTTCGCGAGATACGCGTGTTTTTCGAATAAAAAATGTTTATATACTGTGTATCCTCGTCGAGTTAATTCTACATAAAATGTTTGTTTTTTTTCTCAACTATTGTAAGCGAGTGACGTATTATAATGAAAAAAATATCAGGTGTTGTACATATAACATTCCTCTCCCCTAATATAATAATAATTATTATTAGACTATTAATATATAATATATAACTATTTATCGCGATCGACGAAGAGTAATAAATGGCGTCCATAAATATTAAATACATGGTCGAAAATAAAATATTACTGGCGATTTTTTCCACGATGATCCGAAAATTATCGGAGTATTTCTCGAATCGAAATTGGATACGTGAATACAAACGCGTGTGTGAAAGTAAATACGCTTCGAAAGTATAATATTAAATGTAAATTTGGGCGCGCGATCATAAATGCGTTTTGGCAATTTATCGTGTATGTATGTGTGTGTAAACGCGAATTTTCTTCGTGAAATTTTAAAGTAAATAAGATCGATGGAATAGCAAATATTTATGGATTTATCGTATATGTGTGTTTGTGTGTGTAAACGCGAATTTTCTTCGTGAAATTTTAAAGTAAATAAGATCGATGGAATAGCAAATATTTATGCTCAAATGCGTGAGAAAATCGATGGAAAAATTATTCCATAATTTTCTTTTGCCGTTCGATATATTATTTCATACGCACAAATGATTCAGTGGCCAAGAGGTTTGTCGAAAAAAGATAAAGCCCTCTCGATTCACGTATCACGATTAAATATCGATCACATCTCATTCGCGAGATATCTACTCACCATATAATCACGATAATCGCCCGATATTTTCCTCAGCATTCTCGAAATTCGTGTCGAAAGTGTCATGGCGACCGTTCCAACGACTAGCGAAGATGGTAGCGAAGACGCGCGATTGTATTAAAGGGGAGCACACGCGATTCATTAAAGCGTCCGTCACGGAATCTCGATCGCGATTCACGCGTCGATTAACTACAGATCGCTATCATTCCCGAAAGACGTAATATCCACGTAATAACGACGATCGTATCCGATATTTTACGCACCATCGAAATTCGACTACTCGCGACGCTTGCCTTTTTACGACTAACTAGAAACGCGACGTACTTCAAAGTCTTTTACGGCTAACGTTCCACCGAAGCGTCCAGCCAATCACGTGCGCGCAAATACGTCGCGTCTACATCGTCTGATTACCTATCTATAATAATTCTATTAATTCAAAATTCCAATAATTGCGACGTAACTGAAACAAATATGTGTGTGTCCGATATTCCATTTTAATAATAGAATTTTCCTTTACACTCTTCCATCGCTCTCGTCTATCTTCACGACGGTTGATATTATATTATACGATTAGCGAAAAAACACGCGCGAAAAATTCTAGAGAAATTCACACGTCATTCGTTAAATATGCAAATCCCTCACAAGCGCTTACCGAATTTCTTATCAATATTCGGTGACAATACAACACACGCGATTAATCAAACGCGATTAAATAGATTAGGTAGACCAATATCAATATCCTCCCCGTCGATCGAAAAATTAATATATTAATAAACTAGGAGTTTTCTATGTACATAGATCATAGACGAACGAACTGTATGATGAGCGCGCGTTTGATAGACTGATCTAGCACGACAGACGCACGATTTTATTATAGTGGGCGTCGCATCCTCCCTCCTTTTTCTTTCTATTAAGAATCGTCTATGACGAGCTCTCCTGTGTTTCCTTTCGAGTACATTACATTTTACGATACGCGTAGTTTTCGAATAAGGAATGTATGTTTATATTGCGTACTCTCTCGCGCGCGTCGAGCTAATTCCAGGAATAGACGTATGGACGTGTTCCAGGAATGTTTCTAGGTTTTTTCTTCAGCTGCGAAAAACATGAACGATGTTAGATAAAATATCGGATATTTTCTCTTCCCCTAATATGATAGTTACTAGTGATTAATTATTGATCAACGAAGCATAACACGCGTAACAGAAATATTAAATATATATATTGAAAATAAAATATTTCGCTGACGATTTTTTCGAGATGATCCGGAAATCATCGATGCGTCTTTCGCGGCGAATATATAAAAGTAAAATTTCGAAAGTGTAATATAAAATTGCATTTAAAATCATTTAAATTCGTACGCACGATTTTAATCGAGTGAATAAACCTTTGTGGAATTTTGAAGAAAACAGAAATTGTCTTTGATAGAATAACAAATATGTATACAACAGATATATAAGAGTTATGATATAAATTATAAATTCCATGATTATTTTCTCTCATTCCAAGCAAACGTAACGTGTAAACTTGATACAATCTCAAGCATGAGATTTGAAGGATTCAAGATTGTATCTCATCCTTTAGTCTTTAGGCAAGGAATACTGAATGAAACAGTTGAACAAAATTATGTACTTCAATACTAACAATAAACATTAATTATTACATGTAATGGCATTTTTTTATATAATATCTCATATTTTTAAATTAAAATCAAACCAATGCCCCGAGTCTGTTCACTATAATTCTCTCAGAAGTTGACCCCTTGATAAATAAATTTCGTAAATAATATTCTTTAATTGATTAATTGATTTTATTTTATTTGAGATTGTTGGGAATTGATATGACATATATATGCGCGATCGATATAAAAGAATATTTGGAAAAGAATTCGAGCGTTGAAATGTATATATTGAAAGCTCTTACAGTCATGTTCTCCAGCTTGGAGAATATTGAATTGTTCTAACGTATTTTCTTTGAAATGTGAAAATTCACTCCATAGGAAAATTCGTACATCGATGTAGATCGTCGAAAGACAAGAGTTCTCAATTCTTTGCTTTGCGAAAACTTCCTTTATTGGTACTTTTTGAGATGGAATCGAAATATTTTATATGAAGATAGAATGATAATTCTACGCTTTTACGTAGAACAAAGTAAAAATATATATTATACTTACAGCATTGAAAAAAATATTCTCACGTTTTTTTTTTAAATTCATATTTTTATTTTTTGTTGTATATTATTTGAATTCTTGTTCTTATTCTTTGTAACATAATTTATATAGTACCTCTCGTGATCGGTTAGGCATAAATAGAAAATACAAAAACAATAAAATAAACAATCGCGAAAAAGAAAAGAGAAATAGAAAAATTATAATGTTTATAATAATATATAATAAAGGATACATCTATATTAATATTTTATATATCATGTAATATTAGACAAATGGTAAAAAAAAAACAAGAAATAAAAAGTAATATTGATCCTTCCATGCTTAAGTGTTTTCGGAAAACTCATACTTTAATGTAGCTTTCTTTGTCTACTGAATCGTTCCAATTGTTTTCCGCTACAAATCGCCCGCGGGGTATTGAGCCCGATGTTCTCACTTCGCGTATAAAAATATGTTATGTACGAAGGATATGAAAATCCGAATTGCCATCGAAAGTACTTTGTCAGAAGACAAAAGCTCCCCCACGAAGTTCCAGGATCGCGCGCTTCTTCTCGCGAGGAAAACTTTCTGTATCTTCAACTTCATAAACGTGAAAGTTATACCGAACCGAGATTCTTTCGCGGGCAAATCGCTTTTACGCAGTTTGCGAGGAATCGCGCCAAAGATTATAAACATACGAATCGGGCATTGAAATCGATATACCACACTTCCTGCGAGTGCTTTGATATCGAGAAATAGAGTCGCACCATACAATCTTTATATTCACAATTTTTATAAAATATATACATTTCCCCATACTTTTATAGCATTCAAAAATATTAGTCATTTTACTCGCTAAATTATATTAATAAATAAATTATAAATAATAAATAAACGATAAATTTATAGCATACCGAAATTTTGCTAGAACGTGATTTTTATCGATGAATCAAATAATTTTTGTTTTGTTAATTTCAAAGCAAGGAAAATGTACGCAAAATATTTTTTCGCGTATCGAATATCTTTTTTAAATTATAATTATTCTGCTTAAAATATAATTTGAGCATAAAAGACGTTTGATGATAGATTCTCTGCCAATAGAGAACCGCAACTGGCTGCCACGATATCAAAGCCCTGCTTGTTTTCGTCTCATTACCGGAAATCCTATTTAAGATGGAAATGCGAAGTGCTAAGTTATTGGTGTGGGCGCAGCTTAAGTCGATTGGCTGCGGAAGATGACATTCGGGAAACCAAAAAGGAGCAGTCCTAGAACGTTTCTCCGTAGCGTACGCTAGAAAGGCTTTTTCCGTACTTCGAACTTCGCAAACATATCCGGCGCATCCGGCTGGTACAAAAACGGAAGCACTAAAGTACCTGCAACTGCGCGATGTTACCAACTTCGTTGCATTCAGAAACTCCTTATCTCTCCTTATATCAGTTTTTGCTCTCTACTAAAAGGTGAATAATTATCAGATTCTGCGCACGAGTGTAGTTTTCCAGCATCTATCTATTAACACTGATGATAGCGCGTTTCAATCACATACTTCTAATCAAATAATTCGCGCATCATTCGATGATATTAACTATTCAAATTCTTTATTTACAGAGCTATCGCATACGTCAAATTCAACGTCAGGTACCATTATATTTTTTTATCTAATATTATTTCTCAAATGTCATATTATATAACTAAAATATTCTACAATTAATTTAATTAGTGGGGTATCATTATTATTATTATTAATATAATAATAGTATTATATTTTTTACTAACATATGTATTTTAATCAGAGTTATGAACGAACGTTATCTACGAGGAACATAAGACAAGAGGAATCCACGTAAGATAATTCCCGTAAAAACTTCGTCTCGACGGTGATAATTTTAGTTATATGATAAGGAAGAGTTACTCGTGAAAAAGCTCGACGGTGGGTCAACTACCGTTCGCGAAAGGAGAGGAAAAGAGTACCGAAATAAAGGAGGAGTGCTGAAGGAGCAATTGCGTTTTCTCGCGTTTCTTCGCACCCTCGCACCCTCGCGCGCTGCGGGGGAATGTTTATTGCTATGATACAGCCGCACGGTAGCTAAGTTAGGTTAGATCATCCCCTTTGCCACCACCGTCGAGGGGGTATCTTCTCGAGGTGGTATTTTCTCTGTAGAGAGAGAATTTGCCGCCGCGTTGCAGGAAGTACGGAGTGGCGGCGGGTGTAGTTGGAAAGTTCCATCCGGAAGTAACGTTCTATTGGCCCATCTGAGCTCGTCGAAATTCTAAATGGGGCTTTCCATTTATTCAAACAGAATTTACGATGAGCCTTTCGAGTCAGCATCGGGTGTACACTAACGTCGCACGAAACAATCTGTTACCATCCGTGTTGTGGATAGAGATATATTATAGATATATTCATATTTATTTATAGACAGCGTGTATAAATTTCGTTGGTTATCAAAAGATTTTGTGAAATAAACGTGTGATATTTGTATAATTTTATATTCGCAAAATATTTATCTTTATTTTACAACTATAAAATAAAAACAAGAAGAATTCCAATTGCGATGAATTAATCAACTTATGTCTTTATTATTCACGACATTGTCTTGTTTTATAGAGAAAATCCAATATTGGTTATATATTATGACTTTTCACTGAAATAAAGAGAAATTCTAAAATACCCCCCATTTATATTCGACGAGAATTCGACGCAAACTTGCGATGTGGCACACGAGGAGGCATCTCGTATCGAAAAATATGGCCTGTTGCTGGTAAGACATTTAAGGTACCCCCAAACTCTTTATACTGTAAGTTTGAAGTCCTTGTATCGCCGCGATCGTCCGTGTTATTTACGAGATAAGCAAATCTTTATTTATAGCATAAACTTTTTTTTTTCTATCGTCCGGTACATTTTTCATACTTTCGATATTTACGCGCTCGTCCTCTGGGGAAATTCTCCATAGTCGGGAAAAATCTATGTAGGCAGGCAACCCGGGCTGTAGCTCGATAGGGGGAGGATGACATTTCGTACGTCCATCCACGTTGCGGTTGCAAGTTTAAAGTCGCGCTTTACATTTATTCCATGGGCGATTCCGCCCGGTTCTTTTGGCATCGCCGATATCAAAAAGCGACGGTGGAGCTTGTCGTAAATAGGCGGCCGAAGCTTACCGGCAAACTTTATATTATGTCTCGCGAACAAAGTTTGCTCACGGCAAACTACATCGCGTTCTTATTTATGAATAAATCTTTATTTATGCGCTGCATCACGCGGCGGTATAATGCTGCCATAGTCCTCGCATTTATCGTTGTCTTGTATTTACGTCACGTCTCAAATTAAAAAAAATCGTTTGACGAAGCAAATAAAGTATGCCATTGCATTCAAAAGTTATTTGTAATAATATCCTGTAGAAACGTATTAAAACTCTAATAGAATTTCCAGCTATAAACCACTGTGGAAAAATTAAAGCATGAAATAATTCAGTAATAAAAATTTATAACACGTAAAATATACGCTTTGTAAAATTTATATATCCTTGAAAATTAAATGATATAAAAATATGTCATAAAAATTTTATTATTGTTTACATAAAACTGCAGATATATCTGCGCGCATAAAAAATTATTTTTACAGGTGAATTATGTACACTTTATAATTAAAATACACTAAATCATATTTTATCATTATCCAGAATAATCAAAATATATAAATCTTCGAGAATATCATATTCTACAGCCGCGAAAAAAAAAAAATTAAATCGTATAAGCAGTAACAAAATTTTTGCGAATAGATGACTAGCGAGATGCAAAAATGGTTCGCGAGTTTGCATGAATTTATCGTTAAAGGAAAACATATTATTCTATTCTGGAAGGGACCTATACAAGGACAAGCGGATTCTCGAAAATTATGCCACCCTCGTCGTCATTCAGCATGATCTCATTTTCTTGGCGAATAGAAAACGCGCGAGGGTTTCTATACTGAGGGAGAGTGACTCGTTTCATCGGATTGGCCTTGCCGGAAAATGAGACAGACCGAGTTCTCCAAAAAGCAAGATCTGTGAAAGCGAAAGAAAAGTAGCGAGAGAGGAGTAAGAAAGAGGAATAAGATAGAGGGGAAAATTATGTTTGCGGCGGTAATCTTCTCTCCTACATATGGTATGTGAAAGAGGAAAGTGCGAAAAGAAGGCGAAAAGTGAAAGTAACGTGTTTCACGGATCCCTTCGCTGTGAGGAGTTGGATTTTCAACTTATATAAAAAAAAAAAACGTCCCCCTAGAGCTTTCTTCGAAGTTTTGATTATTTATTCAAATCCTCGTAATACAACACCACGAGATCAAATTATTTTTAAGCACGTGCCATCTATATCTTCTCTCTTAGATTTCGTAAACACATATCAGAGATTTTTCTATCTCTGTTTATATATCACATTTTTCTATTTTTCTAATATTATTTAATACTAATATTTTTATATATCCTTTATTGTTATTATTATTTTATAGATAAAGCAAAGTTTGCTAAATATAGTTTTGCTAAATATAGCATGCGTTTAAAAGACAAGAATCAAATAAAAGAGCTTAAATTATAAATTTGCAAATTCAATATTATGTAAAAGATCACATAAAAATATATCCGACTTAAAAAAATCGTATATTGAGAAACATAGTTTCTTCTTACTTTAGAGAATTTTTCATTGCAGTTGAATTTATATACACAACTCAATACAAGTATTTTCAATAATGCAACAGCAAACAATAAACATTAAACAATAGTGTAAACAGGAAACAATAATGTGTGTACTCACAGAATCAGTAATAATAAAAAGCGAAATAAATAGAGAGAGATAAAGGAAAAAACAAATACTAAAAGATGATATAAGTAAATATAATATAAGTTCAAACAATGATTAAATTATAATAAATAACATTTTGATAACGCGGGATAAAAAGAGATAATAAAGAAATCATGTGGCAGAGATGGCATTGCAAATAACTGAGAAGTTGTTTTCGCATAAAACGGTAGAAACGGTGAATGATATTAAAAGTGGTACGACGCGATAAAAGGATGCGCAAGACAATAGACCGGATGTGGAGCGTGTTTTTTTCTTATCAATACATCAGGTAGTCGCGAGGCGGCGGCGACGGCGGCGCGGAATTGCTCCAACTTTTTTAGACTTTTCTTCCTGTGCACACAATGAGCAGAGGGTAGCAGCTCGGGGAATAGGCGGTTCGCGTGAATACTAAATTTTAAAAGTAAGCCAAGACGCGAGAAATTTATGGTGTGCGCGAGTGTAAGTTTACAATTACACGGAAGAATGAGGAGGGGACAAGAAAGAAAGATAGAGAGAGGATGGGAAGTAGAATGAGAGGATGGCTCGAGCTACAACCCGCCGCGTCTTAATCCCCTTTTTATCTCTGCACCTTTTACCCAGAATATCTATGGCCTTTGGAAAGGGAATCTCCAAGATTCTTTAGCCTCTTGAGCTAACGTGCAGTGCGATCGTAGATACAAGAATCGGGAGTTAGATTAAGAAATGCAACTTTCTTCGAACGCTATTTGTCGATGAAATTAATTGCGTTTAAGTACATCGAAAAATTTTGCTTTGAAAATTGTATTAATTATTTTTATTGTAAAAGTTAAATTAAAATGTAAATAATTTGGTGGATTCAGATAAAAGAATTAAAGCATAAGTCAATTAAATAACAATAATTAAATAATGATAAAACAAAAGTTTTTAAAGTAAAATGTTATTTCACTCAAATCATTCCTAAAAACATTAAGCATTTTCAATTCTATAATAAAATTTATAGATAAATTAAGTTAATTAAACATAAAAGTTCTGTAATTTTTTAATACAGATAATTGAAAAAAAAACGACTGCTTTGCGATGTCGCGAATCGAGTGATAGATACCGTCCACTAATAATTCTTAATGTCAATTTAACTAATGTAGATCATTTTACTTCCAACGCATTATAAATGCCAAGTTTAGTTTATACATGTTGTCATTTGCGCAACATCTGCGCAGACGAGCGTGTCGAATTGTAATTTCACTCAACGCACACGCATACTTCAAATTAGTGTTCTACTCGATAGTATATTCTAGACAACAAAATTACTATTCAAATTACCGTTCCGCTAGATTGTACTATAAAATTACCATTTGGATTAGCTCGGCTCAAACCGACAGACTTATGATTTAAATCTGATCACTTGAAACATAAATAGCAATACGTGCATCATAAAATTAGAATAAATGAAAAATCATGCATAGAATCATTTTATAATAAATCTTCGAATTTTTATAAAAAGCAATCTTTATAAAAATATTTAACGATATTTTGTCCGAAATGTGTCACACATTTTGATACTAATTATCGTAAAGAATAATACTAATGCGTGAATAAATATTTGAATAATTCCTTCATAGACGACAAACAACCGCAAAAGTATCACAATAATAAGGATAAATAAATTAACTTGAGAAATAAATTCCCGCTATAAGTAATTTGCAAAAATCTTCGCGACATTCTCGTGCTCATCAACGACGAAGTTATTATATGCACGACTAACGGGAAAACTTCTTCCGAGATATTTAAAACGTATTTTGGCGAGCAAGGGTGGGAAAGCGGCTGATAAAAGCTGGAATTAACGCGAAATGGAAAACTTGAAGGCACTTTAATTATGTTTCTCGAGCTTAAGCCAACCCTTCGTGGTTACGTGTCGCGAAATCCCCCTTGTCTTAAGAGGATTCTTATGAAACCTCTGCAATACTGACGACTAATTGTTGGAAAAGGCAAGTCAGGATCACGATTCGTCGCAGAAGATAAGGACAGGTAATTCCATAAACGTTTTTCTCTTTCTTTATATGTAAGTTAAAACTGATTAGCATCACTAATGAGGAATAATAAAATTATGCAAGTAAAAAGAGCAATCTGCAGATCGCTCGACAATAATTTTTACTAATTCCATATAATATTTGAAGATATTAGGAGTAATTAAAAAATAAATTAATAGTTTATACTAACAACAAATACAGGATAATGCAATATTATATTAATAATAATATTAGTGAATTTTAAATAAAATTTTCACATATCACAAGGAAATTTTTTTTCAAAAATCAACAGATTCGATGGCCGATCTGATTGATCTCTTTGTTCGATATAGCTGATCTTTCGCGTAAATCAACAATCATTCGTTAACTGGTTTGCTATTTGCCTCGAATTTCATTGCCTCTCTGTTTACCTCGAATTTCATTGCCGTTATATCCGGACGGGGTACTTTCAACTTGCACATTCTGGAAATACAAATTTTTATCCCGATCGCGAAAAAAAAAACGTCCGTGATTATCGTAATCCATTTCCATTCGCTTGAAACGCTTTCATGGCGAATTCGCGCAGAATAATATTATCAGCTAGCTAAAAGCTTGAAATCAAGCCTCTGAATCAGAGTGGCCGAAACGAATTTTTCCCGATCTAACCAACTCGCGTATTGGTTTATTAAAGCGCCGTAGGACATTTTCACGTACTGATTACACATCAATGGGGTTATTCACGACCTCCGTTTCCTCTTTTTCCCGCGAAACGTGTACGGGTTACCATCGGCGGAAAATTGGCTCGGCGCCAGATCGGGCTTAAAGCTTTTCTACCGCCTCCCAGCAAATAATACGCTAGAAGCTCACGTCGAATCGTCGGCCCGGATATACTCTCAAATTCGTTACACAATCCGTTAGAGAATATTTGCGGTTATATTTCTTTCGAATTACGGGTACGCATTTCCGGTCGATATAAATATACGAAAACAATCGCCATACTTGGACGAAAAAAAAAAAATTGAATTTTTACACGAGTACCTCGTTTCATACGAATCATTTCGAATCAAGATTTTTGCGTCCTTTACGTATTTAAAGAGCGATATCTTTCTTGTACAATATAAGTAATTCAACTAATCATACATGTATTAATGTGTACTAATTTAATTTTATATAATTTGTCATATATATACATATAATATGTATACACATATATATATACACACACATATATATACACACGATGCGTTTTATCTTCGCGTTTTATTTCCATGATTTCATCTTTCGTAAAACTAAAAAAGAACGTGAAAGCTAACATAAACTTGTATCTACTTACCATTCGTCATACGCATATGTCGAGCAAACCTTAGATTGTAGGACGATTCGCGATCACGTGCAGCATACACACATATACACACACACGTACACACACACGTTTCGGTGCACGCACGCGATCGCGGAGAGAAGCAATGCCTATCGGCTGTGTTTATTTACCGAGGGATGACGCGCTCTATTGTCGTTTAGTCGAATGCGAAAAACATCGCGAACCGCTTGCTTCCAATCATCTAAGGACGAGGTATCTTTTCATCTTGAGATTAAGATACAGCGGATAGATCGCTTTTTGAAGATTGGACATTGTTACTTTCGTCGGCAATGGGAGGAGATTAAAGTCTCAATTGAAAGCGGAACTTGACGATAAATACTTTTCGTATCTATCGCCAAGCTCACATTGAATGACAAATATATCGATCTCGTTTAGGTATCGCGTATACTGCGTCGAGTTTTGCGCGAAAGGAAAATTCGGCTGCTATTTTAAATTAGAGAAAAAAAATCATTGTATTTGTTCTGTGCTCTATATTTAAAAAAATTTAAATGTAATATTACAAAAAATTTTTTTTTAAATATGTATAATTTAATTTATTAAGTAACACATTAATTACAATTTGCAATACAGCAATCGTTAAATTATCACCTGCACAATTTATAGTGATATATTATTATGAAACTTGAATTATCCTCAAAATTTATCAAAACTGTATTAGCCGTTGCTTCCAAGAAACTAGCGCAGGTACTAGTAGCTCTCTTCATTACTTACAGTTACATCATACAATATTCTCCTACATTAAAGTAATATTTCTCATAACTAAATATATCTACAATTTCGCATCGCAACGCAATTGTTCTACATTCGAGTACAAAGAGGCTGTATCGTTCCCACGAAACTTTGTTGAGAGTAGCTTCTTGATGCGAATACGCGAGATCGACCAACGCAACGTGTTTTAAATATTTGCTCGTCAGTGGGACGTGACATACTATCTCTGATTTAGCGTGTTTATAAAAAGAAACTAGTCAGATCTACAAATTCTAACATCGATTTCATGGCATACCGCGAGTGAAAACGTGACGAATCGATTAGACTATCCAGTTAGTTTTTTGATCGTCGAGCAAATGATAAATCTAACGCGATATCAAGGATGGGCGCGATAAAAGCGATTGTTTTTCTGGACAAATTGCACTTTTCACGCTATCCGAGATGTTATTTTCGCATCTTCTTGTCGACGCGACCGAAACAAGAACGAGATGCGAAAAAAGAGCGAGTACACGGGAGAGAGGCAAGGGGAAAAGGTGTTAAGAACTACAGCCGGAACCGTTGCGCTTCTTCCCTTTGACCTTCGAAGGAAAACAAGAAGACGAGTGCGCACCGGCTTTCCTTCCATTTAAACTCTGTCGACGAGTGAAAGAAGATCGTCCTTTTGTCTCACTAATCTAGGCAAAGTAGTCGCCGCGAAAGGCGGCCGAGTGACTGCACGAATCAATAACGCGAACCTAGTTTATGTAATCGGTGAAAAAGTGGCACTATCGAGACAAAGATTTAAAAGCATTCTCTCGAGAATTATTTTTTTGCACTATCCGAAATTAATTTTTCGAAATTTTCATCTCTCTCTCTCTGAAAAAGTATAAACTCAATTTCAAAATGCAAAATATGTGTATTAATATTTATTCAATAAAAAAGAGAAACAGAGAGAGAAAAAATATGGAATTTATATTTTATATCAAATTACGCTAAACCATATTGACATATGCCAACACATTCTTGATTTGAAAAGAAATTACATTGTTCTTTAATATAAATTAGATTTAAATTAAATTAATTAAATTAAATTATTTTTTTAATTTAATTTAAATTGTTCACATATATAAACATTTTTTATTTTTGTTTCAATTCGTACTAATTGTCTTTACATTATAATTTCTATTTCTGATTCCACAATATAATATATTATTTAAATTCCTACTCTCGCAGTTGCCGAAAGATAATGGGAACGCTGGGGGCTCTTAGTTATCCCGCGCGCGTGCTTACGGGTTAAGATCAAGCGATGCGAAATCATAAATTAATATCACGGAAGCACCTTGCGCGACTATATGGGACTACACGTAATTCCGTGACTTACGGAATGCATACAGCGGAGAGAATGCATACAGTGGAATCGCGCAACAAATGTGCAAACATGCAAATACCGGTATCACTTTACTCGGTCTTTATTACTGCGATGGAAGACAGTAACAGCTTGGCGAAAAACGAGATACCTATATATTAGGAAGCGGTAGTTTGCGCAATTGTAAACTTTGAGAGAGTCGAAAATATGAAGAAAATTAACTATTCTATATTATTATTTCACATTACACGCGCAAATGACACACTCCATTTTAAAGATATATCTGAGAATTCTTGTTTCATTTAAAAATAGAACTTATTTAATTTTTATTTTTATTTTGTACTTGCAATTAGTTTTCTATTTAATTTTAATTTAATTCTAATTGATTCTTTTTGCGCGTTTAATACACATCTCTATCTCGTAACGTATGATAATTTATATGTAGAAAATCCAAGTACAAAATATAAACAGTTTATCGATAATATAAAATTTCATAATTAAATATATTTATATATTTATATAGGTCATCGATCAAAAGTTCGATCGCACTTGTTCCCTGTGTGTTTGTCATTTAGCTTCAATAAAACTCGAAGCAAACTCGGACTTTGGAGCACGTTCGCGTGCGCGTTACAAAGCCCTAAGCTACG
The DNA here is from genome assembly GCF_003651465.1 of Formica exsecta. Classification (NCBI taxonomy): domain Eukaryota; kingdom Metazoa; phylum Arthropoda; class Insecta; order Hymenoptera; family Formicidae; genus Formica; species Formica exsecta. Next base: position 1,229,513 of record NW_021852343.1, read on the forward strand.
TGTATAGTTCACCTCGTTTATGCATTGAAAGTCCGGCAGCGGCTCGAACGGATAAAGTTCCCACGCTGTGGCTTGAAATCGAACCCGACCGCAATATCGAAAGTAATCTTTCGCCGAATACGCGATCGCAAACCATCATTCGCACTATTTTACGCGCTCAAGTTTTGCAAACGCTAATGCAACTTTCTCATCAGTCCACTATCGATTTCTCCAAATCAAATGATACAAATTGTTTGCGCGAACCATTCTCGCTTTTCATTAAATTTATTTAAATTTTTTTAGATAATATTAATAATTTTTAATATTATATAATATTGGATTACGAGATATTTTTACAAATTCCAGGTATATAACTTGATATTGAAAGATATTAATTAAAACAAAATATAGAACAAAAATTGTTTTTATGGAAAAAATTGAATAGTAATATTTTTAATTAAGTTTCATTAACCATTAACCATCAAATTAATTTTAATTTGATACGCAAGAAATAACTGGATTTTATTCTTGACTAAATAAAAACCTATTTATAAAAAATATAATACACGGAGTAAAAATACTTAAATTGGCGAGTAATTAACTACGAATATATTCTTTAAAAATTGGCTTAAACATGTAATACATTTTATAAAAACCAACTTGCTTTACTACTCGGCAAACTTGAGGCACTACTATATTACTTGAGCAAGTAACTCTATTTTTACACGTATAAAATTGTATGTGTGCATGTGTGCACGCGGTATTCCTTTACGTCATCACATTTCTAACGAAACGTTACAGTTTCATTCGTCAAACGTTGTGAAATAAAAAAAAATACAGTATATATATTATCATATATTTTGTATAATAAAAAATAGATGTATATTTTTTGTAATATTTTTTATATTATCTTTTTATCAAAATATTTTCTTCTTATCTCTTTCCATGCTTTCTTTTTATCGAATTTATTTTACAGTTTATCAAAAATGATATGATATTGACGAAATATTAACGATATGATAACGAAATGATATCGAGTTATACACATGAAAATCATTTCGCTTAAACGTAATATCTCATTTAAAAATTTTTAACAATCGACATAAATTTATTCATGAACTCCTTGTAATATATTGACTATATAAATAATTGGATTATTTTATCGACAATGAATTCGCGCTATTTAACGTGCCGTTGCCAGCAACAAACGCGCATATCAAAAAGTTTATTTTTCATCCAATATTATTCTATATATACAACTGTGTATATAGCGTTTTATGTGTGTGGGAATTTACGAAACATTATATACTACATGCGTAGTCATCATTCGGACGAGGCGCGTGAGCTCGCTCATCAATCGTTATTAAACCAATTCTACGGGCGTTTAACATTGCAAGCGGCAATGTTCGTAATATGTAGAATTTTTCGATAAGATATGAATATTTATGAAAATAATAGAGAGACGAAAAGCTTGCGACGCACAACAACTTAAAATTCCGCGAAGCAATGCGATTTATACGCGAGTATGGAGCATGTCTGATCTTTATTTGACTATATCTACTTGGCGGCAGCGAAGAATACTTCTCGAAGTACTCTTTTTCATTTGCATGTAAAAACATTCATGTGTAAATTATGCAAACTGTTTGCTTAAGCTCTATGGAGGCTATGTAATTTAAAATAGCATTTTAAATTATATATAAATTACCTGCTTTTTTGCAGGTAATTTTTATGATACGCCTCTTGTCCACTTTCTCTTATTTTAAAATAATATTCTTGTTAAAAAATTTCTTAAATTTCATTTTCTTAGCAGTACGGACCTACAGTACACTGTTATATGTCAAAATTATTTTAGTATTCAAAATTATTGTTACATAATTGTTTTAATGTATACATATTCACATTTATTACAAAGAACAATGCATGTAAAATTATTCGAACACTTAGATTAACCTGCAATTTCGACTGTCACCTGCGACGATCATCTGTCAATGCGCTCCGATTTGACAATCAATTAGTTCTTAAAACTTGAATTAGAAGACGTACGTCCTTCTTTTCCATTCTTTTCCAAGAGCAAAGTCATTAACTCGAAATTCATCATCATCCGCAAAAAGCTAGATAAGTTATATTTCACCAAAATCAACATACCCGTTGAATCACATTATATTATCCCTATTAACGTCATTACGTATATTGGTATGCCAGCGAGGCTCGCACGTCACATCAATCAATCAAATACAAATAAACGCATCGATATTATTCAAATTGAGGGAAAATTCCCGAATCTTCCCGACTAACTTCTCGCGGACGTTGATCAATTTATTGATATCGCGCTTCAGCCCCTATTTTTTTAACCGTAACCTCACCTGCTACGATGTCGATCGAATCACTCCATAGTGTCACTGTCAGCGGCTGACTACGGCCACCCTTCCGGTAGTCTGGAGATGGGCTGGATGCAAGACCACAAACACCATGAACACGTACGTCCCCGAGCGCGGAGGGTGAATCGCGACGCGATCGAAAGAGAGAGAGAGAGAGAGAGAAAAAGAGGGTAGAGAATTGCGTAGGGAAAAAGAGAGAAGGAAAGAGAGAGAGAGAGAGAGAGAGAGAGAGATAGAAACGTACCGTGTGTCAAACGTATACGAACATGCACGTCCGGTTCCGCGTCCGCGCGTGCACTGACTTCTCCTCTGTCTGTTCAGGCGCGCCAGCCCGCAGTCCATCCACCTTGGGCCACTGTAGACTCGTCGCTAGGTTGCCATGACGACCGGTCAACAGCACGCGCAGTCGGCGCGAGCGAGACGCCGTCACGCGGTCGTCGATGGTGGGAAAAGGGGTGAGAGGGTGGGAAGGGGGGCGGGGGGAGGGAGGGGGAATTTTCGCGTTTGTCTGGAAAAATCCTTTTTCGCAAAAAAAAAAGAAATGGAAACGTTTTTATAATAAGATACGTCACGCGGTGCTATATATTCGCTAAAGATACTAAAAAAGATATAGTTAAAATAATAATATAGCGTATATAAAATATACATACACATGTATGTGTGTATGTATGTATACATATATAATGAAAAAATATGTGATAAAAAACACGTCAAGATAGATAATTAGCTAATAATATATCGAGAAAAATTGATATTGGAATAAATTGAAATAAAAAGAGTATGTTGCTATTAAAAACCTAGTATAACAAGATACATCTCAGGAGTTGAATTTAAGGAATTTTGGAAGTTATTTTAAGAAAAATATTAAAAACTGAATACACACGAGAGATGTGCACACAGAGATAAAAAAATTTTGTATACAGACGAAAGTTAAGATTATTTATGTTAAATTAAATTAAATTAAATTAAATTAATTAAAGTAATTGTAACAATCTTCCTGACAAGAGAAAAGCAAGAACTGACAAACCCGTAGCTATATGTATACAGTAAATACTTTATTGTTCCCATGCAGTCAAGTAATCCGCGCTGCGAGATAAATTGGAAACATCAATGTGTAACAATTGGTATAGACAATCATAAATTTGATATATTTATTTATTCTCTTCTAGTAAAGTTTGTAGAGCAATATGTTTGTATATGAAACCGGCAATTATTATTTTATTATTCTCATCTCGCGATTGAAATCGCGATACATATGTATACAGCAGTTTTCAGACTGCATTTGTGCCTCTATTTTCTGTGCGTTTCAATCGGCACAAAATAGAAAAGTAGAAAATCGATGATGGAGTTTAATATCTCTCTTATATGTGGTGGAAAAAAAATTCGTAGCCTCGGATATATCGGCGTTTCGCTGTGGATAGATATCTAGAAAGTTAATAACGATCGCCAAACGACTGAAAGGGACCGCCGAACCTGTGGAGGCCGTCAAATAAGCTGATGCTGCAGGAACGTTATTCGCTGATACGTAAGCTTACTACAAACGCGTCAGATTTCTATAATCAACGTGGCAGTCCGTCATCATTCTGATCTCATCTCGCTTATATATCATATATTCATATGTGAACGACAAGATTACTCGGAAAAATCGATTTAGATAATAAAAATTTATTTAACTACTAAACGGATTATTCCAATAAAAGATCAAATAAAAAGATTATCTTTGATGATAAAAAAAAAGCTTGAGAGCGCAGATAAATGCAAAACAAAAAATAGCAAACGGTATTAATGGTTTAAAAAGATCCGCACGCGCACACACACATACAAGAGATCACGTACAAGAGATAACTATCTTAAAATCATTGTCATGGTACTTAGCCTCCACTTTCCTAAATCTCTAATTTATTAATTAAAGAGGTCTGTAGCTTGAATCAAATCTCTCGCGACTGCACAAAATGTAGAGATAAGACAGCGAGCAAGAAAGAAAATAAGAAAGAAAGAAAGAGAGAAAGGAATAAAGAATGAGGTAGGAAATTCCGGTCTGGATTATGCGCATCGTGGAAATTAATAAGAGGTACGGTGTAAACGTGCACGGCTGAAATGCGGCCCCCACGAAGGAAGGGGTCGTTAATGCCCGGGCCGGGCTTGTTTCTCTTTTTCTTTCTATCTTCGTTGTTTTTTTATATTTTTCTTCTTTTTAATACCGCTCCGCGGGACGTCGATACGATGCGACTACGCGAATACGTGACTTCCAACTCGAGCATCTCATAAAATACGAGCAAATTCCCCGAAGTAGAAGAAAGGAGAGAGCGGCGGCTCATTCGAAACGGCGAAAGCGCGGACAAAATGTCTGAGCAGCGAAGTTTCGAAAAAGGACACAAACGCTCGGAATTGCGGAAATTAATTTACTCGCGGTCGTAAGTGAACCACTTGTTCCGTACGTCTCCCACGTACGCTGATAGTATAAGCGCCAAGATTTATTTTTACCTGCGCGATTGTTTCGAGGATACATAAAATTAGTCTCGAGAAACTTTTGCATTTTCCCAGATTAATAATAATGCTTATTTCGTTAATTCAAAAGCACACAAGTATCGCATTTGGCCTCTTTATATTTCACTCAATCACTGTTACACATCTACCACACTCTATCGCGTATTTGAATTATATATACCTAATAATCTGAGATATACATAAAAAATGAGAGATTTATATAAATGTATATAATTTAAAACTTTCATTTTTTTATCTTAGGTTAATCGCATAATTTTATAATAAAGCGGCTAATTATATTATTATGCACATCAATACAATTCCTGTTTTAATTTCTTGGCACTCGATATTCTGGATTAAAAGTATCAGTTTTATTAACTTTGCAATAAAAATTGCGTAAATTCTTCTAAAATTGATTTTCAACGCATGACGCGCGTTTAGACGTGTGCGCAGAAAAGCATTGCAGAATGCGATTATTCCGCGAGTCGATTTATCATGCACGCGTTATAATAACGTGTCGTTAACTGCAGAATTTCACTGTTACTGCGACCGCAACGCGCATTTAAATGTGTGTATCTGTAATCCCAATTATCATAGTTCAATAGTCCGCATAGATTACTACCGCGATTACTCTATTTTCCAAATTAGATTAAGCCGCAATAACTAGTTGGGCATATAAAGGTTGCATAAACACCTATATATAAATATCAGCACACGTTGCGACTACACATCCAAACCATTTTTATCCTATCGAGTAAATCGGGACAGCGAGTCTCTTTTTTACACGGAATAACAATGCAAAAAGAATGGAGAAACTCGCTTTACACTTTCGATAAGATTTTACAGAGCAAAAGAAAAATTTCTTCATGTTTCCTTGATTTCTACAGTTTTTAGAGTCGCGATATCAAATTAATAATTTATGATAAATGTATATGTGTTGGCGTTAAATGATAAATCGCGATTATAATAAAAAACGATATAAGCACGTGTTGTATATAAATAAAGAACGAAGCTTCCTCTCTATTAATTTTTGTGCCAACGTTAATATTATATCAATCCTAATTTTTGCAACAATGATCATTTGTTTGTATCTTTAAAAGAAATTCTTTTTACATTTTTGTGGTATCGTTTATATCTGACGGTTTTCTTTACGAAATTACGCAGAAAATTTTCATGAAATGTTATATTCATGTGTTAGAAAAAACGCTGTACGTGTTTCCAGATTATGATAAATTTCCATTAAATACTGATGATGCTTTCCGTTTTGAGATTCTTCGTCAATTTAAGTTCCTGTAGAAAGCTTTCATTCAATCATGCACCGAACAAAGAGTCTCCGCCTCATGCTGTACAGCTCGCGTATGCGAGAGCTTCTATACCTATATTTTTAGCTTTCGCGGTGAAAGAAACACTGGAAAACGGGGCCACATAAATCTAGTTAAATCTAGGAAAGGCACAGCCAAAGCAATGAAGAAACATGCCCGCACGCGTTACAACGACTTTTCGTAGAGTTTATGGATACGCCACGGGAACAAAACTACGCCAAGTCCGTTCAAAATCTCTCTCTTTATGCGTTCGCACATCATTTGCCCCGGGTTTTCATAATCTTCAACCCCGTGCGCGGAGATTTTGCTCTTCAATACGGTTACCTCGGACGGATCCTCCATCAAAGACGAAATCGGGACATTCAATTCAGCACAGAGCAAACTGCTTGCATTTGCCGTAGCATATTGGTGACGTAGAAAATGTCAGTAAGTCAGTCAGAAACGATTATTGAAAAATTCTAGCGACTGCAGAATAAAACAGAATCTGATCTTTTATCTAACAAATTCAGGTAATCTTTCTTAGCAGGAATTTAATTTAAAATTTAATTATCGAGTTGTTTAATATTATACTTTCATATACTTTACATTAAAGACTAAGAAATATGGGAAAACGAGATTATACCGTTGTTGCGCTTGGCACAAAGGATAAAATTAAAATAATTCACTCTTTAGAGAGACTGTGCAAGAGAAAATTTGATTTACCTTACTATAAATCAACTATAAAAAGTGATAATTATTTCAACAAAAAACGTCCGTTACAAGAGAATTGAAAGAAATAAAACTCCGAAATAAGATCCTATCAATATAATTCTTTTTCAAAAACACCATGCGGATACTTGTCTCGAGATGAGAGCGTAAATTCTCTGCGCGACTGACAAGCGTGCTCCACATGCGCAATTCGTTTCCATAATTTTAATCTCGCGAAAAAGCACGAATACTCTTTAGCGCGAACATTCGGGGTATCGTCATCTCGCGGTCAATTTTCCCGGCTGAATGGAGGAAAAAGAGAATCGCATTCATAGAGGAGAACACACCGCGCGGAATGTATCCGCGCGTATTAGCGCTGCACCGGCAAAATGATAACGAATCGCTTCTGCGAAATTATAGCACGCACGTATGGATCGTATCGCGCTAGAGATGGACGGTGATATTTTTCCGAGATCCGATGAAACTGATATTTCTTTTTTTGAAAGCAGTGAAGGCATGAGACGCGCGCTTAAAAGCTCCAAAAATTCAGTTCTCATGCATCTAAAAATTTTATTAATCATCGATGATAATAAAAAAGACGACTCTATCAAGATTTTCTTTATATTTAATTATTTATATGAAAAATCCTGAAATTATAATTTATGTGCGAAACTATAAAATTAATTCGTTGTTGCTTCTAAGAGAGCATAATTCTCTCGAGGTTTCCCTTTATAAATTGGCGCTATTGGATAATGTACAATGAATTTCTATAGATAAAAGATATTACGTCCATTATTATAAATTTATCATATTATTTTATGACAAATTTATTATTTATTGCAAAACCGTCCAAAATAGAGAAAATTTTTTTATCTATTAGTTTTTTATCTATAAAAAAAATAGAAATATTTATTTAATATATTTATATATAATTATGAATAATTTATATATAAATTATTATATTGAAAAATAATAAATGCTAATTTCGTGATTGAGAAAAATCATTATGTTATCTCATTTACTCGATATTACATCCCCAATCTTATGCATTTTTTTGCAGGAGCGTTTTCATCGGCAATGAGATTACACAAATGATTGAATATCGCAATAGATATCATATCTTTATGAGCGCGGCGTTATTTAGACCTCTCGCACCGTTCATTACCGATGTGTCGTGCCGTTAGAGATCCTAAGCACGACCTTCATCACGTTTACGATATACGTTTTTGGGCCCATCACAGCCCTCTCTCCTGTCCCCGGTATACGTTCCACCGATGTCGCAAACGCGATTATCGCGATGCGATGCCGCAGGAGGTGCGCCGCTATTAAATCACCAGTACATTATGCGAGATTAGAGAATGAATATCCAAAGCGAAACTGGCGGCGGTTCGTGCCTGCTGATACATCCCGCTATCTTGCTTAAACATCCACGAAGAACGCCGAGAATCTCCGTTGCTTCGACAGTGCACCGGTTATCGCTGCTGCAGCGAGTAATGCGGGTTCGCGCACGTCGCGACGCACACATGGCGTGTTTCTCGTGTAACGTCAAGCGTACAACGTACGAGAGACCGGAAATAGAACCGGGGGATAGAAACCGAAGTTGCAATTCGACGATTGTGCTATAAGCGCGACGTAACCCGCAACATTCGCAAAACAATTCGTAAGTGTGAATCTTTAACGCTTCAACATCTTCAGGTACTTTCAATACACTCGTCAAGACACGTCGCTGTGTGTTTTTTTTCTTTTTTCCTATACTTTAACTAGCGAACAGCTAGACGCGGTTGACAGCTAAGCGCGAAGTTATGTTCGCGCGCTAATTAAACGGGACAGAATTTATAGGGAAATTACCGGGAATAGAGAAAAGTCCGGGAAGAGATGAAAGACGGCGTAGAGCGAGAGTCGAGGGAATCCTCGGTTGTGGAAATCGCGAGAAAGAAAAAGTTAATTTCCCTTTCGTCTTCCTTTTTCTCACGGCATTATCTTCCTATTTATCTATCTCTCTTTCCGCGGCTTCTGTCCGAGCGAACGCGGCCGACATGCGCCGAGAGATGAGAAATTGCACGATTTAATAACGCAGCCTGTCTTTTTCGCGAGAATAATTGTTCGCGCCGTTTTCCCCACCTCTCCTTTTCTCTCCTCTTCCTCGACAATAATCTTCTTCCTTTTTTTTTGTTTTTTTTTTGGCTCGTCGCGTTCTTTTCAATTTCTACTGCGAACGGGAGGGGCTGTCGCTCGCGAAACTCCGGTCCGATCGGCTTTTTATTCGCGATTTCGCGTTCGTCCGAATAACGAGAGACTCCGCACTACGTTTCTCGATTGGAAATGATCCACGGGAGAGGACAAAAAAAAAAGAGCGGCGCGCCGCTCACTTGCGATTGGCCGCGCTTTAATGCGATTCCATGCACGATATATAATTTGCGATCCGACGTAAGCCATATAGCTCCGTTCTCGGGCACCGCATGAGCTCGATTTAATTTCCCGGACCTACCGTTGCCGTGCTTTTCCGAGCGTTTTCGCTTATGAATATAATAGCGCGAACCGCGAATATATATATATATATATATATTTCTGCGTCACGCAATGGTTTCTTTTTTTCTCCATTTTTCTTTTTTTTTTTTTTTTTCATAAATTGACTCTGATCCAGTTACTGCTCAAAGCGGGCGTTGCTCAAAGCGGGAATATTTATCTAAAAACGTTTCAAAGAACAGACGGCTTTTCGAATATTTAAATGGTTACCGCGGGCTTTTACACTATTTTATACTTTGTGCTACTGCACCATTTTATCGTAACTCATCCCGATTTATCCCTACCGCATATGCTTCATCGTAATATCCTATGTGCAATGTCAAGTAAATAAAATGAGAAATGAAATAAAAATATTATAACCGTTCTCTTTTGACGTTTTAGCGCTCTTTAACTCGACAGTGCACCGGACGCTACCTTAATTCGAGTCTGAAGAGCAGTAACGGAATCCGATTCACGGACCGAAAATAAGGCCGAGAGTGAAAAGCTTTTAGTACTTCCTACGTCGGCAAATATGCGACTTATCCGGTGCCCCTGAGCGCGCAAAATTTTCCTCACGTTAGGATTATTAAAATAAAATCCCAAAATTGCACGTTTGCCAGTGCGTTAAAGTGATATAATTGAGAATGATTCGGATACACGTAACACACGTCTCCGATAGATTAATAATTTAATTAAATAAAACATTCTCTCTGAAAAAGAAAAAGAGAAGAGTGTAAGTTTAAAAAATATTTTTTTAAATATTCCATGTGTGTGTGGTATATGTGTGTATTATTGCCGAAATAACGTAATCCGATTCGTTCACATATTTATGGCTTATTTCACATTCCTATCAGAATATACATGTGCTTTAAAACTTTTTCTTCGCGCATATAAGTATATTTTTTCGTATTTTTCGTAGTTAATTTTTGTCATGCAATAATGTTAAAGTAAAAAAATAATATTTTTATATAATATAAATATTTTATTGAAAAATGTTATTTTTTTATCAATGTACATATCTAGTTATGAAATATATTTACACTTTTAATTATCGAGGAACAATTGGTATTTAATTCTCTTTTGTCTACCGATAAATAACTAGTTTATTAAAACTTCGATATACCGCGTTACAGACATGGCTTCCTGAAAGATAGACGGATAATTAAAAAAAGCTACGGAGTATTGGAAATTCGTGAATATGGTTTGCAAATACTTTATAACTTCTCTAATTAGGTCAAGATAAATTCTATCATTCTTCATGTTTTTTATACCATTCCATTAAATTAATATCCTTTACGAGACGAAGGGATGTATCATATTCCGAGATTATGTTGGGACCGCAAATTCCTTTATATCCATTGCAGCAATTTAATCAGTGATCTAATTTACGAATGCCCAAGCAAAGAGATAATATCTCGGGTTTTCTCTATAAATCTATCTATGCACATACGAATTGAATCTCGGAGATATGCGTGTGAGAGTAAATCAAAATTTCTATTTGCTTTCTTCATCATCAATATTGAAAGTTATGCTTACAATTCATATATACATTACATTTTATGTTATCATATCTTTCTCTGGTGCATTTATGTTTACTCACATCAAGAATATCAACCAACAAGTAAGAGATATATCTATTTGCCTTAAAAAAGAAAAGAAAATAGACAAGAAAGAGATGAATTCTTTTGTATTTAAAAGTTTCATGAATTATATTAGAAATAATATATTTTTCTCAAGTTTTCTTCTTCCCCCTCCCCCCCCTAACTTTTCTTTTATTTAAATTTTTTCTAATGTCTTTAATCGTGTGTCTTTAAAAGTCAATCCGCGTCTGGAAATTCCAAGATTCGATTTCTTCGATTAACTTTAAACGTAGTTCGAACGCCTTCCTGCTTTTCTCTTTAAAAAGAAGAACGTGAACAGAGACGGAAACGAGAACTATCGTTGAAACTAACTACGATTAAAGCTAACCGATGTCGACGTAATCGATCCTAAGTACCTCAACTGTTTGCCTGCCATTGTCACTGCGTCAGCGCGTGTACGACGAGATATTCACGAAAATACCGCGAGTCTCGAGTGCTCGTACACACATAGCAACTCATCGGGTATATACTGAAATCTGTATGGAGCTTTTTCGAGAAAAAGGAGTAGGGGTGGAAAAGAGAGAGAGAGAAAGAGAGAAAGCGTCTTTTTGCTTCGCACGCAGCGTAGCCGCGGCTGTTTCGTACGTACGAGAGAGCGAACGGAACACGATTTACGGGTCGAAAATAGAGCCGCGAGTGAAAAGCTTTTAGTCGTTCGTACGTTGGCAAATATGTGACTAACCCAGAGCTCCTGGCTACGTATATGTGGTCCGAGTCGCGTTTTCATCCACTTGTGTAATCGTTGCCCTTCTCCTACTCTTCCCGCACGTTTTTAAAGCAGTTCTAATGCAATGATCATTGAACAATCGCTGTTATAAAAGCTTCATGGATGAATATAATTTTTTATATCTGTTGACATCACCAAAAAATGAAAATTAACATTTTTTATAAAGTATAAAATTAAAACATGTGGCATATTATTGTACTTTTTTATAATAAAATATATATAAATGTATATATAAATATAGCATAAATAAGAAATAGATATATTCTTAAGAGAATAATTCTATATTTAAAGTTTATTGATTTCTTTTTTTGTAATACGTAATTGCAAATTGCACAAATGACAGATCATCGCATCAAAATTGAATTCGAACCGAGCGCTAAACGTTACGCAGAGATATAACGCGAGACAGAATACCTTTTTTAGCTACAATTAATATTCTGAAGAAAAATTGGGGATTTATTGTTCTCTCAGGAAGAGTCGTGTTCATAAGAGCAATTTCCTAGACGAACGTACCTTATGGTTTGCATACCTTACATTCACTCTGAAAACAGGAAATGGCGAGTGCACTGTGCTAAGGTAATGTTCAAACAGATATTTTCAACTTTCATTCGCGTTTTATCAGTACAATAGCTACCGGAGACAAATATATTTCCACGATGCAAACCAGTCTGACCGTATCACCACTGTTTTCTCTTTTGCGATTCTCTTTGATCGTGCACGGTGACATTGTTCTAGGTATGATAAAATTTTCCGCCCTTTATTCGTTCTCCTTTACAAATAATTTTGCTGCGAGCGAATGAGTTTAGCTTGACAATGACTGAGGGGAATCGTCTTATTTTACAATAAATAACAAGAGATATCGATATTTCGTTAAAATTGATATTCCGTCCGCGATTCCTTTCGTTGCGCCGAAACGCGGAAAATCGTCGTCATAATCGGCCGACTGCATCGGAATTCTATAACACGTTGCATATGGAATCAAGATGAGAGGATACGACGTCCAATTTAGATTATGAACTCGCAACCCCGTCGGTAGCAATAAAGTGACAAACGATATAAAATCAATATGTGATACAAAATTGAAAATACAAGGTAAATTTCCGTCAAAGGCGAATAGTCATATCGGGATATGTTATAAAGAAAAACATATCATTTGCCAATAATACTCTTCAATGGAAATGTTAGTAAGGCTGACATGTGTGCATTACTAGATATAATGAAAAAAATTAATAATATTTGTGCATTCTCTTATATACGTACATATACACAAGCAATAACTAACAGCCAAAAGAATTTATAAAAATTATTAAATTGCCAACTTCGATGTCATTTTGACGATATTGGTTATCGATATTTGTAAGCTGATTTATTTCAATATCCTTTCGACGTTCTATTTCTCCTTTTATTATTCGTACATAGGCGACGGCGCAGTTTCTAGTCGAATAAAACAGCATTTCGGTATTTGGATACAGACTTTTCAATCGGCTCGCTTCCATGCTCGATTTCCATGTTACTATCGCCCAGAATCGTGGATTAGTTTGTAATACAGAAAGAAAGGCCGAGATCAAAAGCATCCAGAGGAATCAATAAAAAGACAAAGAAAAAGAGAAAAAGATAAAAAGAAGATAAAAGAGATCAAGAAAAATGAAAAAAATATTATACCACTGAAATTTGAAACGTTCTGAGAGAAAGAAACTTTAAAACTCGATTATACTAAGCGAGCTTATAGAAATGGCTACGTAAAAGAATCAAATTACGATAAAGAATGTAAACGAATGTTAATTGAAATAAATCAACAAAGAATCTAAAAGACAAGATATTTAAATTTTTATAAGATAAGATGAATATATAAAAATATTAAGTTTAATTTCTTATCAAAATATTTGAAATGATTATAAATCTTAAATAATATTGAAATATTTTACATACAAAAAATTAATTATTATTATAAATATCTTTATTGAATGTTTTATTATTTTCTTTTTAAGTATTTAAAATCTTTTTTGATATAAAAACGAGCAATTTCTCATAGGGTGACAAATAATAAGTTAAATTTAACTCTTAAAAAAGGCATATTAAATCGAGACTCGCAAGTATTGTTGCTTCTTTTCGGCGACGCTAATTGGTTATCTCGACACTGCGCTATGCATTACTATTACTTCATATCAACAAAAGGCCGTCACAGCTGAGCCACGCATTCGACGGTTCAAATATTAAGTATGTGTGTATAATTTTAATTTATTTGATTTTGAACAAACGGGTAACTAAAATTAATATCTAAATAATTTTATAAATATGTGTGTGTATGTGAAAAAAATTAATTAACGCTGTTAATGATTAAAACTTTTTCCAATTTGAAAGAACAAGATTAAAACTATAGGAAAAAATAATAATTATAATAGAATAGACTATCGCGTTTCGGGAATCACAATCTTTCGCATATTGTATAAAGATATATTCTGGTATTGGAAGGAGTGTAAATTTTTTGAGGTAGCATCCCACAAGATATAAAAGAAACTTTTAATTTTGTTTAACCAATATTACAAGAGATATCTCGATTTTTTGTATAATATTTTACGAAAACCTAACAATATACCTATTACCAGATATACCTATTACGATCATATGAACGTAAAAGAATTAAGTAATGCTGCTAATGATTAAAGCTCTGTAAAATATAAAGGATTACACAACTATAGGAAAATTATAGTAGAATAGACTTCTGTTTCTCAGAAATCGATTTTTCGTATATTGTATCACACATCAAGATACTTTTAAGTCCCGAGTGGAATATGAAAATATTTTGGAGCCTTTTTTTCTCTCTATTCTCTCGATTATTGTCTCTTTTGCTTTCATTTTATTTCAAAATATTAATATAATAAATATATATATATATATATATAATAATCAACAAAAGGCCGTCACAGCTGAGCCACGCATTCGACGGTTCAAATATTAAGTATGTGTGTATAATTTTAATTTATTTGATTTTGAAAAAACGAGTAACTAGAGTTAATATCTAAATAATTTTATAAATATGTGTGTGTATGTGAAAAAAATTAATTAACGCTGTTAATGATTAAAACTTTTTCCAATTTGAAAGAACAAGATTAAAACTATAGGAAAAAATAATAATTATAATAGAATAGACTATCGCGTTTCGGGAATCACAATCTTTCGCATATTGTATAAAGATATATTCTGGTATTGGAAGGAGTGTAAATTTTTTGAGGTAGCATCCCACAAAATATAAAAGAAACTTTTAATTTTGTTTAACCAATATTACAAGAGATATCTCGATTTTTTTGTATGACATTTCGCGAAAACCTGACAGTATACCTATTATCGGGCGATCATATGAACGTGAAAGAATTAATTAATGCTGCTAATGATTAAAACTCTTTAAAAAATAAGAGATTACGGACAAAATTATAGAAAAATTATAATAGGATAGACTTCTGTTGGTCAGAAATTAATTTTTTCTATGTCATATCACGTATCAAGATATTTCTAAATTCCGAAGGGGATATGAAAATATTTTGGAGCCCCTTTTTTCTATTCTCTCGATTACTGTCTTTTTTGCTTCTATATAATTCAAAAATATTAATATAATAAATATATAATAATTACGGTATCTCTCTTAGTCTGACTCCTCCCCTTCGACCTGTCCGGCATGAGTGACCCTACCGGTAACTATTAGCGTTTTTGAATGAAGCAAGTTTGATCGCTTTGAGAGCGATTAAACCCAATTTATCTTGAATATATGTTTAATCGAAAATAGGTTTTAGGAGAATTTGATTAATAAGTGCATCTCCCGTTTTTGTTGCTATTT
>NW_021852343.1:1245611-1246526 GCF_003651465.1 Formica exsecta
AATATATATTATAATTATATATGTATATCTGATATAGAATTAATTATATTACAAATATATATTACAAAATATAATACACAGATTAATATAAAATATAAATTAAAATATACAAAATGTGATACAAAATAATTTATTATACGAAAATGTCCGAAATATTCATATAATGCAAAATTCACTAAAAATTTTTAGATCAAATATAGCTGATAAGAAATGATTAATACGATATTTCTGATTAATCAAGATGCAATTATAAAGCTTATTAAGTTTTATATAATGCAAATTTCTGACCAAAAAAATTGTTAATAAAGTTATCAATCGTTTTTTAATTAAAAAGAAAAAAGTACTTCGATTATACTGGCACATTTTGCGTAGAGTTGCAAAAAAAAATATCCGTAAAAAGATAGACGAAGCTTCGATGTAAATCAACGATTAAATCACAAAATAAACCGCGATTTGAAATTTGCGAAAAAAAGTTACAAATAAATAAATCGATGATAGCCGTAATATTCGCGATTCCATTATACATGCAATCGGAGAAACAATATAATTACTACATACTTAAACGAAAATATTTCGACGGACATTTGGAATGCTTTTTATAATTGCGTCTGTAATATAGAATTTGTATACAATTTGAATATAAAATCTAATGCCCGATTTATTTTCAAATACGTAATTTTATTAAATTAAATTAAATTTTGCGATTGAGAATAAGATATATGTACCGTTTCACGGAATTCCGGATCTTCCGGACTACTCCCAATAGCAATGATTTCGGTAACGAATCAATGACAGTTACCATTGTCATTATCTTCATTTCACGAGATTGGGAATCGCGCGAGAAAATGTGTTTTTTCATTATTATGAAACATATCTCTTTATTGAAAAATGAATGGATATAGCAATTTTTATGGA
>NW_021852344.1:0-677 GCF_003651465.1 Formica exsecta
TTTTATTAGTAGCACAAAAAGCGGTAGGTTAACAAAAATGATTTTCAGGAAACGTAGTATGTATTGTGCAAAATAAAAGAAAACTTTTCGTAAATAAGATATTAATAACTGAAATTAAAAACTTGCTTTTTTATAACGGAATTAAATTAAACTAGTAGAAAAAAAATAAAATAACATAAAACAAAATAAACATATTAACATAGTAACATAGTAACATATTAACACATTAATGCGACAATACATAAGTATTTTTTTTTATAATTTCACAATTTTTCGTATCGGAAGTTTTCATAGTAGTTCTGTGTGCTTTGTAAATCTTCAGTTGATGGTAAATCTTCAGCTTGTGGGTTTATTGAAAAATTAGGCTGTTCTGGCCATGTTGATGAAGCATTCGTTGGACAAAGAGAAGGGGCAATACTTGAAGAAGAGCCGTACGAAAACAAATCATCCTCATCAGCTATTCGGACAATAGCTTTACGAATTTCACTTTTTAGCTTTCTTTTTAAAACGTCCGATCGCAAACTACGTAGCTCTTGGGCAACATATTCACCAAAAACGTCATATTCGTCTGGTTCTTTGGTTCTTTCTTTCAATGCAGCTTCAAAAGCATTCTCTTCATGTTCAGTCTCATACTTTCTTTTGGAATATTTATTCGATTTTTTCCTAATTTCCTAATA
>NW_021852344.1:10188-14057 GCF_003651465.1 Formica exsecta
TAATTTATAAGATATTTAATTAAATTATAATCTGAAAATGCTAAAAATGAAACCCGTAATAGGTTTATATTTTTTTTTCTTGGCAGGCGATTCATATGATAGCCTGCAATATCTTTTTCGAATACCAGTATGTACAATAGGCAGGATAGTGAAGGAAGTTTGTCCAGAAATTTATACAACTTTGAAGACTAAATATTTAAAGGTAAAATAATATAATCAGTTTATATTTTAATCACTTTTATTAGTAGCACAAAAAGCGGTAGGTTAACAAAAATGATTTTTAGGAAACGTAGTATGTATTGTGCAAGATAAAAGAAAACTTTTCGTAAAGAAGATATTAATAACTGAAATTAAAAACTTGCTTTTCTATAACGGAATTAAATTAAACTAGTAGAAAAAGAATAAAATAACATAAAACAAAATAAACATATTAACATAGTAACATAGTAACATATTAACACATTAATGCGACAATACATAAGTATTTTTTTTTATAATTTCACAATTTTTCGTATCGGAAGTTTTCATAGTAGTTCTGTGTGCTTTGTAAATCTTCAGTTGATGGTAAATCTTCAGCTTGTGGGTTTATTGAAAAATTAGGCTGTTCTGGCCATGTTGATGAAGCATTCGTTTGAAAACAAATCATCCTCATCAGCTATTCGGACAATAGCTTTACGAATTTCACTTTTTAGCTTTCTTTTTAAAACGTCCGATCGCAAACTACGTAGCTCTTGGGCAACATATTCACCAAAAACGTCATATTCGTCTGGTTCTTTCTTCAAAACTTTCAATGCAGCTTCAAAAGCATTCTCTTCATGTTCAGTCTCATACTTTCTTTTGGAATATCTATTCGATTTTTTCCTAATATCTTTATCTTATTTTGTTTTCAATTCGCTTTCTTTTGACTCACCAGATGCGTTGATATTTTCGCTTTCCGATATTTCAAGAATCTCCTCTGCGGATTTATCTAAAGAAATTATCTCATAAAAATTAAAAGTACTATTGTTTTTAAATGGATAAACCTAATGCTACTAAGAAATTTGTTTCTACTTTTTATTTCATATTTCGCTTAAATAAAACAAAAAAGTTAATAACTTTCTTTCAATTTCTTAATGTAGAAAGAGGCACTGTGAGAATAAAATTATAATTATTTCGGTTTCCTGAAACTATTGAGGGGTGGTTAAAAATAGCTGAAGAGTTTGAGAGTCGCTGGAATTTCCCTCATTGCATTGGCAGTTTAGATGGAAAACACATTACAATCCAAGCACCGAAAAATGCTGGAAGCCACTACTACAATTACAAAGGGGCTCATAGCATTGTTTTGATGGCGATTGTCGATGCAAACTACAAATTTATATATATTGATGTTGGATGTAACGGACGAATTTCTGACAGTGGCGTATTTTCTAACTGTTTACTATATAATGGGTTAACGCAAAATACTATCCGTTTGCCTGACTCAAGACCTCTCCCTGGCAGAGATATGTCAGTTCCTTACTGTTTTGTAGCTGACGATGCCTTTGCCATGAAGACCTATATTTTAAACCTTATCTCTTTCGTGATCAACCAGCGCCAAATCGCATTTTTAATTACCGTCTATCTAGAGCACGTAGGATAGTAGAAAATGCTTTTGGAATCATATCAAACAAATTTCGAGTTCTTAGAAAACCTATGCTCCTTAATCCCGATCGAGCAAGAGACGTAGTAATGGTGATCTGTGCTCTTCACAATTTTTTATTATCGAAAAACAATTCTAACTATCTAAACAAAGGACTGATCGATATAGAAGATCAAAAAAATCACGAAATAATACAAGGCAATTGGCGTAGTGAAACTCAATATGAGAATACATTTTTTCAATTAGAAAGAGGAACAAGGCACAACTACAGCGTTTCACAAAGGGATGTGAGAGATGAATTCAAAAATTATTTTATAACTACTAGAGGTAAAGTCTTATGGCAATACAGACATATTACATTTTAAATGTACAAGTTTGAAATAAATAAGATTCAATAAATTGTTTATCAAATTTGAGTGCGTGGAAGAACCAGATAAAAATGGAATTAAAAATTTCAATCCGTTGAAATAAGGCCATTTAGTAAAGTATATCTCGTCAGTCCCACTTCCACTTTTGGTTTCTTTAATTTTCTTTAATTCTTTCGACACCTAAAAGCATCATACAAAAGTTGTGAGTGTACCACTTGTCTATACGACTGTTATTCAAATATTTCTGTGTACCATAAAACAATGCCATGCTATAGTGCGATACCATTATTTAATTTTCAGTTTGCGACATATCTTGATGTTAGATTTTTGTATGTAAGTATTTAATAATTTTTTTTTAAATGTGCTAAATTCGCGACGACTAAATGTATTTAATTTTAGCAATGTAAACTAAGGTGTAATTAAAACGTGTGAACAATGTAAAACTAATGTGTAATTAATTATTGACTAAGTAATTGAAGAATGTAATAAAAATATCCTTATCTGATTCCTTAAATTGTGAATTTTTCTTTGCACTTCATTCGCAGAACATGCAAATTTTTTCACCAAGATCTTTTAGGATTATGTTTTTTTTATTTCTGTCACGGTAGTCATGAAGTTTTGTATTCCACAATAGTTCATAACTTTCGTATTGTTCAATAAGTTCCTTTGTTTCGTCAGAGGACCAAATTTTTGCCATCTTGATTTTTACTCTCAACACGTCGCTCTCAAAATACGAACAACGTTCGAATTTAACGAGCTGATCTCCGAGAGTAAAACAACGTCGTGTCGATTTGCAAGCAGGTCTCGACAAGTTCGCTCGCCGAGAGCTGCGAGTCATTCTCCATTAGATACTCTCAAGGGTATGTCCATTTGCGAGAATCACTTTCGAGAGCTACTCTCGAGAGTTTTACTCGCAGGTGGACACGCACCTTTAGAATCAATGCGCGTTAGTTATGCGGCGCTTTATAATAAATGCGCGTTCGTCGGCGTTAGTCGGCGCGCTATATTAGATGTATCGAAATTTATATTGTACGTATCGGCGTACTGCGAGGCCGTGTTTGTGTAACGGCGCGCTAGACGCGCAAGAAACAGGGCGTCGGCTGGTCGGCGCGTGTATGGCAAGGCCGTGTTTATTTTGATGGCTCGGAATATAATGTTCGGTATACGACGCGACAGGTATTTCGGCGCGGCGATAAATTTATGCAGACGGCAGAGCCGTGGATTCTGGATGCGTCGGTGTTAGATGCGTTTTAATCGCGTATTCCCAGATATTCGGGGAAGCGGTCGGAAATCGAGTATTTTCGATCGGGTGGAGAACTCTCTGCCCCTATTCCGCACGCGGACTTGAGAATAGCTGGTTGGAGTCGAGAAACCTCGACGGGGCAGCGAACTCGCAAACCCACGGTCCGTTTGGCTGGAGCGGTCGGATGGTAAACCGGCGATATAGGAGAGCGGCGAACACTCCGCTCTCGTCGAGTTGGTCGGAAGTTGGCGAGGATTCGCAGGCGGCGAGGAAACCGAGAATGCTCGGCGGAGGCTGCAAACTCGTCAATCTCACGTTTCGTTGTGTTCTGAGAATTGTCTAAGGATCGGATCTAGCGGAGTATCTCGAGCATACTGCTCGAGAGGCTTCAGGTACCGGTCTGGTGCCGAGATGGATTTTGGCGGCCTGTATATACCGAGAATCTAACGGTAACCGCGTCGTTTATTCTGGTGGGCGTAACGACGCGTTGTTTTCGGATTCGGTAATTAGCGGTTAACGCGCCGCTACCCTGCGGCGGGAAAACGACGCGGCGTTTCGGCGGTTGTGTGCTCGGTATTTTCCGGAGTCGCTCGGCGGTTCTCGGAATTTCGGGCCGTAACGGCTGTACGGTATCTCCGCT
>NW_021852344.1:21361-24873 GCF_003651465.1 Formica exsecta
ATATACAGGGTGTCCCAGAATTCGCGCATTCGGAATGCACAGCGTGATTATCCGTGCCAAAAGAAACAACTTTTTTCTCTGGCAAAATTACGTCTGAACAATACTTTTTAAATGAGAGTAATTTTAAGTTAACTAATGAGTGCTCTAGGTTACGCATGAATCAGAGACGGCGCGCGAACGGCGTGCGTGGCGCGTGAGCGTGTTGTACACTATTTTATTATTTCGCTAAAGATTTTATAAGAATTATACATGATATCTAAATATCGCTATTTTGAATACAACTTACTTAATAAGAGTTTAAATTGATCTAATTGATATCACCGAAGCAACGATTGAAAGTAAAATAAGTAGATTAGATAACACGTGAATAATTTTGATCCAAGATTATTGTTCTAACATTCTAAAAATGGAACAATAATCTTGGATCAAAATTATTCACGTGTTATCTAATCTACTTATTTTACTTTCTATCGTTACTTCGGTGATATCAATTAGAAAATGTTCTCTTATTAAGTAAGTTGTATTCAAAATAGCGATATTTAGATATCATGTATAATTCTTATAAAATCTTTAGCGAAATAATAAAATAGTGTACAACACGCTCACGCGCCACGCACGCCGTTCGCGCGCCGTCTCTGATTCATGCGTAACCTAGAGCGCTCATTCGTTAACTTAAAATTACTCTCATGTGAAAAGTATTGTTCAGACATAATTTTGCC
This sequence comes from Formica exsecta, assembly GCF_003651465.1. Lineage (NCBI taxonomy): Eukaryota > Metazoa > Arthropoda > Insecta > Hymenoptera > Formicidae > Formica > Formica exsecta. The sequence continues at coordinate 22,081 of NW_021852344.1, forward strand.
AGAGAAAAAAGTTGTTTCTTTTGGCACGGATAATCACGCTGTGCATTCCGAATGCGCGAATTCTGGAACACCCTATATATAGGAAAACTTTTAATATTCATTATCGGTGATATGTGAATGAGTAGGGAGACGGTAAAAATAATGGATCGGTTTGATGTCTCTGATCATTTCTTTATATTTGGACAGTAAGCGGTCAAATTTCTTGTTAAGGCTGTCACGATAATTAATAAAAAAAGAATACAATGGTCCTCGTTGTCTAGCAAAAAAAGAGTTACAGACAGACATCAAAATGCAGTGATATATAGAACGAGAGATTTTATAAATATGGGTATGTGTCGATTTTTGATATACGAATATGTGTCACTAAGTTCGATCTATAGTAATTTTTTACTAAAAAGGTATCTACAGTGTTGAAAGGCATTGATGGATTTCTGACTAAAAAGGTTGTTATTAGAGCTAAACCGAAAGGTCGACAAATGCGGAGGAATAATGTTAAATCTAATGCATTTCCGTAAGAACTCCGTCTTCAATCTACTTTTAATAATGATTTTCCTGTATTTGATCCATGACTTAACCAATAGGACAGCATTATGTCTAAAAACGAATCTAATGTACTGAAAAAAGGAATGGCAATGCCTGCGTATAATAAATTTAAATTTAAAATAAAGTGTAAGGCTCTACAGATAACAATCTAATAAGAATGAAAATTGGCAATACGAGCCAAGCGCAGTTATTCGGGCGCACACAGGTTTATCTTAAAAAAACATATCAATGCAAAACATACATATTGATGTAACTAAATTAAATATATTTCTATAAATTAAATTTAGATCTAAATTAAATTTATTATTTATTGGTTTTAATATATACTTTGAAAATTAGCAGCGCCAAGTTTTTTTAATCAAAAATTATTTTTATTTGTATTAATTTTTAAGTTTTGTATAAATTTTTATTTTTTTTATATTAATTTCTTAGTTTTAATTTTTCTATCAATTTTTTATTTTGTTTTTTGTGTTTTGTATTATTGGATATAGTTTTTCTTTTAATATTAAAAATAAATAAATTTTATATATATAGCATAAATTTTTATTTAATTAGCGCAACTTTTTAATATTATTATTTTGTAAGAAATTAAAACAGCTATTTTGTACAACTGTTTTCGGTTAAAATATTTATAAGTTTTTATTTTCAATAATTTAAAATAACACTATTTTATAAATATATATAAATACAGTTTTTCACAAGTGGCGCGTGTACTTGGCGCCTTTTTTTTATCTTTTTTAAAAATATTAGAGACCAGGACATGCTATCCTATACTATTGGTTAGTAAGATTTGAATATATTTCCCAAAAAACCTTCATGTGGTTGTTGTCTCAATGGACTATGTTATTTTGTAAAACTGTACGTATTATATGTTATCTTGCACACGTAAAAGCGCATATGCACTAAAGATTCTTTTTATCATAAATAAATACTATTTGGATATAATGTATAAAAAGAAATGTAAAGTAATTACCTGATTGAATTATCCGGAAATGCTATTCAGAAGAAAAGTGTATGATCATATTTCTTTATATTAGCAAATTTGCTGTAATACTTAAATTAGATTAATAATTTTGAACCCTATCTATGTTTATTAAAACTAAAACAATATATTCTATAAATGTATTCTATGTATATACAATTCTTGCCATTTTTCAAAGAATTAAGTTATTTCATAAAGAACTGCATGTATTACAGGACTAATCCTGCACACATAAAAGAATACACGAGTTATTTTGCATAAGAGCATATGCACTGATTATTTATTTATTATAAATAAATCATTAGTGCATATGTTTTTTACAAAATAACTCGTGTATGCTCTTATGTGTGCAGGATTCTTCATGTAATACATGCAGTTTTATAAAACAATTTAATCCATTGAGAAAAAACAAGAACCTTATGTAGAATATATTTATAGAATATATGTAACAGGCCGCTTTCGCGAGGTCGGATAGTTCGGTCGTGATCAGGGCTCGTGAAAGGGTGAGACACAACGGTAGACATCGGATGTAATTTAGTCTGTTTATTTGCCTCCTTCGGCAATGGTCAATGTACAGAAGTGTTAACGAGAGTTTATGTCCCGCGAAGCGGGCGCGCGACGAATGACGAGGCGCGTTAAGGTGCATGTCCACCTGCGAGTAAAACTCTCTAGAGTAGCTCTCGAGAGTGATTCTGACACTGTCCATTTGAGAGTAATTTTTCCGACATTGTACTCTCGCGAGCATCTCGCGAGAATCGGGAGAGTATTCTTTCGTAGAATTCTCTCAAAACCGTGTCCACTTACGTATTTTTTCTTAGTCGATTTCTGAGAGTGGTGACATCATGATGTCGCGTAAACGAAAACTTGCAGCTGCTGTAGTAGCAAAGATTATATTAAAAAGAAGAAGGGTATTAAATATAACAAAAACCTGCTGGGTCAAACAATGGATTAACCGCAGGTGTATATTCGGTGTCGCATCTGCTCTAATTAGAGAGCTTAAAATTGAAGATTCCCAACAATTCAGAAGTTTCTGCAGACTTACAAGTTGTGAAATGGAATATATCATAGAATCTATTGGACCGGCTATTTACAAAAAAAGTACTGTACTCAGGAAAGCCATATCCGTACATGATCGGGTGATGGTAACGCTGAGATTTCTGGCATCTGGTAAGTAATTAATTTTTCACAAAACAGTATTTCTATAACATAAGTAAAACTTCTAAATTTATAAAATATAAGATATTTAATTTATAAGATATTTAATTAAA
>NW_021852344.1:25060-36580 GCF_003651465.1 Formica exsecta
ACATAAGCATTTTTTTTTATAATTTCACAATTTTTCGTATCGGAAGTTTTCATAGTAGTTCTGTGTGCTTTGTAAATCTTCAGTTGATGGTAAATCTTCAGCTTGTGGGTTTATTGAAAAATTAGGCTGTTCTGGCCATGTTGATGAAGCATTCGTTTGAAAACAAATCATCCTCATCAGCTATTCAGACAATAGCTTTACGAATTTCACTTTTTAGCTTTCTTTTTAAAACGTCCGATCGCAAACTACGTAGCTCTTGGGCAACATATTCACCAAAAACGTCATATTCGTCTGGTTCTTTCTTCAAAACTTTCAATGCAGCTTCAAAAGCATTCTCTTCATGTTCAGTCTCATACTTTCTTTTGGAATATCTATTCGATTTTTTCCTAATATCTTTATCTTATTTTGTTTTCAATTCGCTTTCTTTTGACTCACCAGATGCGTTGATATTTTCGCTTTCCGATATTTCAAGAATCTCCTCTGCGGATTTATCTAAAGAAATTATCTCATAAAAATTAAAAGTACTATTGTTTTTAAATGGATAAACCTAATGCTACTAAGAAATTTGTTTCTACTTTTTATTTCATATTTCGCTTAAATAAAACAAAAAAGTTAATAACTTTCTTTCAATTTCTTAATGTAGAAAGAGGCACTGTGAGAATAAAATTATAATTATTTCGGTTTCCTGAAACTATTGAGGGGTGGTTAAAAATAGCTGAAGAGTTTGAGAGTCGCTGGAATTTCCCTCATTGCATTGGCAGTTTAGATGGAAAACACATTACAATCCAAGCACCGAAAAATGCTGGAAGCCACTACTACAATTACAAAGGGGCTCATAGCATTGTTTTGATGGCGATTGTCGATGCAAACTACAAATTTATATATATTGATGTTGGATGTAACGGACGAATTTCTGACGGTGGCGTATTTTCTAACTGTTTACTATATAATGGGTTAACGCAAAATACTATCCGTTTGCCTGACTCAAGACCTCTCCCTGGCAGAGATATGTCAGTTCCTTACTGTTTTGTAGCTGACGATGCCTTTGCCATGAAGACCTATATTTTAAACCTTATCTCTTTCGTGATCAACCAGCGCCAAATCGCATTTTTAATTACCGTCTATCTAGAGCACGTAGGATAGTAGAAAATGCTTTTGGAATCATATCAAACAAATTTCGAGTTCTTAGAAAACCTATGCTCCTTAATCCCGATCGAGCAAGAGACGTAGTAATGGTGATCTGTGCTCTTCACAATTTTTTATTATCGAAAAACAATTCTAACTATCTAAACAAAGGACTGATCGATATAGAAGATCAAAAAAATCACGAAATAATACAAGGCAATTGGCGTAGTGAAACTCAATATGAGAATACATTTTTTCAATTAGAAAGAGGAACAAGGCACAACTACAGCGTTTCACAAAGGGATGTGAGAGATGAATTCAAAAATTATTTTATAACTACTAGAGGTAAAGTCTTATGGCAATACAGACATATTACATTTTAAATGTACAAGTTTGAAATAAATAAGATTCAATAAATTGTTTATCAAATTTGAGTGCGTGGAAGAACCAGATAAAAATCGAATTAAAAATTTCAATCCGCGCGTTGAAATATGGCCATTTAGTACAGTATATCTCGTCAGTCCCACTTCCACTTTTGGTTTCTTTAATTTTCTTTAATTCTTTCGACACCTAAAAGCATCATACAAAAGTTGTGAGTGTACCACTTGTCTATACGACTGTTATTCAAATATTTCTGTGTACCATAAAACAATGCCATGCTATAGTGCGATACCATTATTTAATTTTCAGTTTGCGACATATCTTGATGTTAGATTTTTGTATGTAAGTATTTAATAATTTTTTTTTAAATGTGCTAAATTCGCGACGACTAAATGTATTTAATTTTAGCAATGTAAACTAAGGTGTAATTAAAACGTGTGAACAATGTAAAACTAATGTGTAATTAATTATTGACTAAGTAATTGAAGAATGTAATAAAAATATCCTTATCTGATTCCTTAAATTGTGAATTTTTCTTTGCACTTCATTCGCAGAACATGCAAATTTTTTCACCAAGATCTTTTAGGATTATGTTTTTTTTATTTCTGTCACGGTAGTCATGAAGTTTTGTATTCCACAATAGTTCATAACTTTCGTATTGTTCAATAAGTTCCTTTGTTTCGTCAGAGGACCAAATTTTTGCCATCTTGATTTTTACTCTCAACACGTCGCTCTCAAAATACGAACAACGTTCGAATTTAACGAGCTGATCTCCGAGAGTAAAACAACGTCGTGTCGATTTGCAAGCAGGTCTCGACAAGTTCGCTCGCCGAGAGCTGCGAGTCATTCTCCATTAGATACTCTCAAGGGTATGTCCATTTGCGAGAATCACTTTCGAGAGCTACTCTCGAGAGTTTTACTCGCAGGTGGACACGCACCTTTAGAATCAATGCGCGTTAGTTATGCGGCGCTTTATAATAAATGCGCGTTCGTCGGCGTTAGTCGGCGCGCTATATTAGATGTATCGAAATTTATATTGTACGTATCGGCGTACTGCGAGGCCGTGTTTGTGTAACGGCGCGCTAGACGCGCAAGAAACAGGGCGTCGGCTGGTCGGCGCGTGTATGGCAAGGCCGTGTTTATTTTGATGGCTCGGAATATAATGTTCGGTATACGACGCGACAGGTATTTCGGCGCGGCGATAAATTTATGCAGACGGCAGAGCCGTGGATTCTGGATGCGTCGGTGTTAGATGCGTTTTAATCGCGTATTCCCAGATATTCGGGGAAGCGGTCGGAAATCGAGTATTTTCGATCGGGTGGAGAACTCTCTGCCCCTATTCCGCACGCGGACTTGAGAATAGCTGGTTGGAGTCGAGAAACCTCGACGGGGCAGCGAACTCGCAAACCCACGGTCCGTTTGGCTGGAGCGGTCGGATGGTAAACCGGCGATATAGGAGAGCGGCGAACACTCCGCTCTCGTCGAGTTGGTCGGAAGTTGGCGAGGATTCGCAGGCGGCGAGGAAACCGAGAATGCTCGGCGGAGGCTGCAAACTCGTCAATCTCACGTTTCGTTGTGTTCTGAGAATTGTCTAAGGATCGGATCTAGCGGAGTATCTCGAGCATACTGCTCGAGAGGCTTCAGGTACCGGTCTGGTGCCGAGATGGATTTTGGCGGCCTGTATATACCGAGAATCTAACGGTAACCGCGTCGTTTATTCTGGTGGGCGTAACGACGCGTTGTTTTCGGATTCGGTAATTAGCGGTTAACGCGCCGCTACCCTGCGGCGGGAAAACGACGCGGCGTTTCGGCGGTTTGAGCGCTCAGTGTTTCCCGGAGGCGCTCAGTGGTTCTCGGTGTTCGGGCCGTAACGGCTGTACGATATCTCCGATATCTCGTGTTCGGTATTGACAAGTATTAAAAAAGGCGCTAAGCGCCTCTGCCCCTGCCCGGCCGATGTTCGCCGGGCGGCAGACTTCCGGCGGTCAACTGTCGGGTAACGATGGGGGTTGCATCGTTACATATATTTATATATCTCTTACTCACAGATAGTGTAAGATATCATGTTCTTCTCTCTAGTACAAGTTCCAATCATTATTAGTCAGTTTTATAGGATTCAATTTTTGCCAGAATTGTCTACTTTTAATTTCAAACATAATTGAGAAATAATTATTTTGGATGTGGTAAGCTAGTAATAAATTTTTCTTCCTGTTTTCTGGATTTATTTTCTCTTAAATCTTGAATATGTATAAAAGCATAATCATACATATATTGATGCCATATATTGATATGTATATAAGCATAACTGTATCACCAGGGCCGCGTTCGAGAACATCACCCGTGTGTACACGAGCGTCGTTCTATCTTTGTTCAACTTTCAGTAAATAACAAAGATAGAACGACGCTCGGTGCACACGGGGGATGTTCACGAACGCAGCCCAGCACTGCATAGGTAGAACAAATTAAACCGAATATAAAAATTCTCTTGCATTGCGCAATTTTTGCAATAATTTCTGTGCGATGAAACATACTGAGATTAATAATCCAGCAATCAATAATTAGTTAAAAATCAATAAAGTTTAATTATGTATCGCGTCTAGCAACCACGTAACAGTGGAATATTCTTTCTCGCCGCGTACTAATACTCGCACGAATTAGCCGATTTTTTAAAATTAATTTCTCATTAATTATGGCAAAAATCGCAAAATGGTAGAAAATTTTCCTACTCGGTCTAACCCGCTGTTTACGGTGATACAGTTATTATCGGACACACTGCATGCTCATATATATAAAAATATATAGATTTAACTTTTATTGTGTCAAATACTTTTAAGTACTCACATTTTTACAAATTTTATATTTTTTCTTTAATAAAAAAAATATTTAATAATTTAATATTGATATATTAAATTATTATTTAAACTATATTTTTGGAAAAATTATATAATTAAATATTTTTAACAGAGCTATTGATTTTAGAAACCTTCGTTAATAAATGATGCTATTTTGTCCATCATAGTGATATGAGTACCTTGTACGTAATGAATTTGCACTGCACTTTCAGTAACCTAAAAGTAATTTCTCTTGTAAAAATATCTTAAAAATGATAAAATGTGTTACACTTTAATCAAAAATGTACCTTATGTAAACCATAATCCTCTTCAGGAAAAGTGATTGGCGTAAGTGTGGGTTTTAACAGTATTATAGATGATTTTAAAGGTGGCAATAAAGATATATCATAATCTTGTACAGCGATTATATGATTGTAAATCGTTGTACATAAGAATTTTTGATTTTCAACACTTAATATATTGATCTTCTCCGAAAAGTGAGCAGTAAATAGTTCTAATTTTTCCTCCCATGTACTGCACTTATTCAGCTCTAACGCAGTCTGTAAATAATGTAAATATTGTATTTTAAGTAAATAATAATAAAATGGTAATTTACATTTAAAATTGAGACAATAATATGAAAGTTTTTACTGTATTTTCACATTTCGGATATACTACATATCTGTATTCTTATTACTTAACTACTTTTTCTGTATTTTTGAACTACGTAAGACAAATTATTTTGTCTTTTAATTATTAGCAATAATTTGTAATCAAGGATTACTGTTTTAATTTGATACCCATTTTACACATATGCTCAAATAATAAACACTATATATCAATCATTGTAAATATTATATAATTCTTATATACTATCATTATTATTATTTTTTCTTATTCAATGAAAACCATTTAAACGAGTCTTTCAAAACTTCTGTAATCTGTATTATATATAAATAAGACGGTAAAAGATATTTTATCATATAAAAGTGCATATAAGACTTTCAGAACCATATTTAAATATTTTAATAAATAATTTTCTATACTCTTTCATATATATTAACTGTATATGAACACAATTACGTGAACCATTTTTGTAATAAAAAATCATAATGTGGTTTTAATAATTGACTAACCATTTCATTGTCGGATTCGAGATATATTTTCATGAAATGAAGTAGAATGTAATTTTGTAGTTCTTGTTGTGAAGTATAATTATAAAATTTAATCAAAAATTTCATCCAATCAGGAGCTCCATCTATAAGTAATAACCGTCCAACGAAATTCTTAGCTTCTAATAATCTTGCTAACTCAATAGCAATTAAGGATCCAAATGAATAACCCACTATTACAAATTCTTTTTGATCTTCCATTTTCTCTATTATGTACTAAAAAAATAAACATAAGCATATATAACATAGCATGTAAAGAAAACGTGAGAGCGTGTGTATAATGAAATATTGTTTAAATACACAGCAATTTAAGTAACGATTTTAAATAGATTATCTTATAATTTCATACAGGCAGAAGATATGCTGCTGATTTCATTATTGAACGAGTAACATCCGGCATATTAAGTGCACCGTGTTGCAAACATATCGCCAAAGATTTAATTTCCGATTCTATCAATTTATACACGCTTGCAGATCCGTCGAGTCCTGGTATAAGGAATATTATGTTTCCAACAACTTCCCTTTTTGTATCGAGTTCTATATAAATATCGGGACTCAAATCAGAATCCTTAAGTTTTCGTGTCAATATTTTGAAACCGTCCAAATTATCTGTTGTAGCTTCAATAGCATCGTACGTCTTTTCTTGCTCGATTTCATTTGTCATTTTTCTAAGTGCAGCAAAATTGAGATTTCGAATATCTTGTTCTGTCAATAAAATATCAAATTCTCTCTCCAATGTCTGTTTAATTTCTACCGCCATCATTGAATCCATGCCTAGCTCAGCCAGTAATACGTTTGGCGCCACTATGTTTGGATTTTTCAATCCTATTTTAAAAATTAAATATTTTGATGTAATTTTAATCAAACATTATTTCATCTTAATAACTATTGAACCTTACATTTCATGTAATATCTTTAATGCACTTTGTTATATCAATATAATATACTCTTAATAACATTATTAAATAAAAATTTACTTTGTATAAATGTTTTGTCACAAATTTTTTATATTACAGTTGTTTATAAACTCACCCATAATATTTGCAACCGCTTCAAGTGGATTCACTAAAGGTCGGCGCTGATTGGTCAGACTTTACTCAATAATAACTTTTTTTAAGCGTTATAAAAAAAATGGCTCGGGACTTTTCGTCTCAGTTTTTGGTAAGGAATAACGCTATGTACTTGGTGGGCGGTCATTGCGGGTCACCCTGTATATATATACAGGGTGTTCCCGTGTTAAATGGCCAAACTTAAAATATGTATTTAGGACCTTAAAACAAGAAAAAATTTTCCGCTGGAAATATGCTCGCAAACGTTTCGTTCAAAAGATATTGACTTCTGAAGTTATGAACTATAGGAACGAATAATTTCGAAATAATCTAGGTTAATTCTATTTATTGCTGTACAATAATCAAAATTTAATAATTAAATGTTTTGTTCAAAATGATGGCCTTCAGGTCGGAGACAAGCATTGCACTTATCGATGACAGAATGAGTGGCTGATTCCACGAAAGCATTCAACGAACTAACAATTATTTGGTACGAATGTATGGAGCTTTGTTTACAGTGCAAACACAAGCCTGTCAATGACCTTCGATTTTTAAAACAAAAATAAAAAGAAACATTTCGAAATTATTCGTTTCTATAGTTCATAACTTCAGAAGTCAAATCTCTTGAACGAAGCGTTTGCGAGCATACTTCCAGAAGAAAATTTTTTCTTGTATTAAGGTCTTAAATTCATATTTCAAGTTTGGCCATTTAACCTGGGAACACCCTGTATATATCAACAGAAAACGAGGACAGCTTTATTTATATGTAATATTAAAGATAACACGAAAAGAAGAAAAACTGTGTGCTTGTTTTTGAAAATTTAGTATTTCTATTCTAGTTACTCTTTATTGTATACTAAAAAATGATCATACCTTTCCAATATGCTTTCCAGCAGCCATATATCTAAACGCAGCTTCTATTTCATCCCTTTCAAAAACTTTTCTACATAACGGTTTGATAGCCCTTTCCTTTAAACCTTTTATTATTTTATTTGATAATATTATCTTACTCTCTGGTCTGGCACGAAATAATTTATCCAATATTATACCATGAAAACTAATGCCTTTTGAGAATGCAGATATTTCTAAAGAATTATTGGAAATCATATCAAATTTTCCAATTTCGAGAAAGCGACCACCTTTTGCTAAGCAACGGATGGATGCTTGCAGTTTTTCTTCAGCTAAAGAATTCAATACGATATCTACTCCGCGACCTTCCGTCTTCTAGATAATTATTTGTTCAAAACTTGTATCTCGAGATTTTCCGATATGATCCTCAGGAATAGAGGGAAATGTTTCTTTTATAAAATGTTGTTTCTCGGTACTTCCAACCGTTGTAAACACTTCGCAACCTTCGTAAAGTGCAAGGTGAATTGCTGCTTGACCAACGCCTCCCGTACCAGAATGAATTAACACTTTGTCGCCTTTCTTCATTTTACCTCTCAAATACAAAGCATAATAGCATGTGCTATATACGCAAGGAACCGTCGCGGCGTCTTCCATCGTCCACTCGTCAGGTATGATCCAACTGAGATATTTATCAGCTACGCAAATATTTGCAAATCCCCTAAAAATAGTGATTTATATTATAATATTTATTATATTAAAGTTATATTTTAAAAAGTTTTTTATTTTCAATGATATTCTGTATATAGAAATGAAACATGCAAAATATAATAATTTTTCATTTTTTTTATTTCATCGAAAGCTTCTTTAATATAAATATAAAAAATTATTTTAAATAGCTTATTTACTAAAAATATATTAATTGAGACTTTGTATATGTGCGTATCACTATCTTACCCATTTGAACACAGTCCCATTACTCTTTGTCCATTTTTATTAAAACCAACAAATTCCATTCCGATTAAAGAGCTGTTCTTTTGTTCCAACAATTCGAGGGAAGTTAACATGAGTCTACCGCTAGCTACCATGACATCTCTAAAATTGATAGAAGCATAGACTATTCTTATCAGATTTTCTTTATCATTCTTGACCAAAGATATTCTGCTTTGCACCCAACAAAGAGTGCTAAGATCACCACGCATCTAAAATAAATAAATAGACCGAATTATTTTAATCTTATTAAAATTACAGTAAATCATTACTTAATTTATAAATAAAAGTATTACAAAGCATTATTAATTTTTCGTAAATACCGAATCTTCTTAACATACCATTTGAGAAACATAAGCACTCTGTACGAGTTTCGGTTGTAATAATGGTAATGGAAAATGCCTGTAAGAACCCCAAATGCTACCAGAACGTATAACATTGATGGGTAAATCCAGCTGTAGTTGCCTCATGTACAACGATTCTTGCAATGAAAAAATAGGCGCATCTTTATCTTGAATAAATACACCTCTAATCATTTTACCACCCGGTTCTTTTCGCAAACAATTTACAAGGCCGATTAGTCCGCATTCGAAGTCCCCTTCTGCGACGATTATAATCCTCGTAGTTTCATTTTCTACGTTCATGAATGATTTAAGTCTGTCTATCCATGAGAATTCATAATTGTTTATAAGCACAATCTGCTCACTCCTCTTAATATCGTGTATTTTTCTTAATAATATAATTGTCTTATCGTTGGTGCGTTTCTCCAAAATTACTTTTAACCCATACTTATCCAGACATGAGTAGTCGTAGATAGCATCCAACTCTTCGAATGTTAGAAGAAATCCCTTTGACATTATGACAGATAATAATTGTTCATATAGATCGTTTTTATTTTTTGTTAAAATTCCGAAACCTATAGTCATCAAACAATTTTCATTTTTTGTCAGTTTATCAAATTTTATTGTAGAAATATTGTCAGGCAAGGCGATATCTTTGAACAGCTCGTGTGTTGCTACCAGTTTGATATCGGATTGAATTTGCGGTAAATCATCTAGTACTTTATTCACAAATAAACAATTTAAATTTTCCGGCATCACTTGATCGCTATCCTCCACAAATTCGATGATTTTTACGTTTACCATATTGTAACACTCGAGCGCAATATGCACCGACATTCTTGTTATGTCCTCTAAAGACATTACATCTAGATCCCGATGAGCAACAAACTTGTACTCTTCAAGAACGGGATGGATTGATCTTTGTTGGCGAGATATAGATGTAGCCACGACGCCGCTTACTTCAATTCCTCCGGATATTAAAGCATCTAAATGCTTATAATTTTGTACAAGGACTTCTGCAATATGACACAATAGCGCAATTTTATACATATATTTTCCGAAAAATAATTTTGGGCTAAATATTGTGCTTATTTATATTATTGTAAACATACGTTTTTCTTCATTTGGAAGCTTCTCAATTTCTTCTATATGAGATTCTGGGTCGATTACTATTTTACGAATTCTTGTTGGTACGAAGAGACTTCTCGAATCCAGTCCTAAAATCATCATCTGTAACATGTTGTCAATAAATGTTGCCCAGTTCTCAGTCCAGACAATATGACCATTCTTTCCCCTAATTGACGCGCTTTTTAATCCACGAAATTCACCAGTATATTGATAACCACGAAGCTTCAATTCTTTATAGATATCTTTCGTATTCATCTCCTCTTCATCATTGTCAGTTCGATCAATAAATGTAATACATATTTTCTCGTCTTCAATTTTAATTGGAATTCGTACTGTTCCAGTAACGACAGCATTGCTTCCTTCGATTATCTCGAATTTGCCACTACCTGTAAGAATATCGATATCAATTTCTTGTAAATGCAGTTAGTGCTAATACTGTATTTCCTGCTCAAATCTGCGGTCACACTATTGACAAATTGCTCTAATGATTCATTTATTGGATACAAATCTTTTCTCAATTTATATTTTATATAGTCTTATCTTTCATTTGTATTTTATGCACAAATTTTAATTTTTTTGTATATCTGATTTGCAAGATTAATTTAATTGTACAAGTTACCTTTTTGTATCATAAGAGTTAAATCGACTGAGTTTTGTTTTGATAATATTGTAGAGCGTAGAAAATTGACATCTTCAAATATAATTGGTATATCCAGATAATGTTGTTTCTTTAACCAACCAATCATCTTCCATATAAGCAAAAAATATCCTGTAGCCGGTAACAAATTTTTTCCATTAATAACATGTCCAGTCATATATATATATTCTTCCTCTAACACATTAATAGTAACAATTACTTCTTCTTTGTCAATTGTTCTTTGTCCGATATAACGGTACGTATACCAATCTTTGGAATGATCCCACCTACAATAAATATCATTAATTAAACAATATATAAAATATTAGTTCGCGTTTCTTTTACCGTCGTTAAAAATAATACAATTTAATTTTCTGCTTTTTAAAATTTCACTATTTTTCTATAGCGAATATGACTGAAAAATCTTATGTTACATTAAGTAGAATTTACCTTATAAGGTGAGAAATCATCGGTGTTCCACGACTTACAGGAAACTTAACTTCCGGATATAAATTTGCGATTTGCAGCTGTAATCCTGCATTATATAGTTTTCCAATTCCGTGTAAAAATAATTCAATATTTGGTTCGTGAGAGAATTTGTATAAAGCGACATTTGTCACTGTGGTCTCTAAAGAATCATTAAGAATGTATTGTAGAATATCGTGCGGCGCTATCTCAATCGTCACTGCGTCGTTTGGAATAAAGCGTAGAGTTTCTGAAAATAATACCGGGGCTAGCAAATAATTTGCATAATATTCTGCTAGATTTGACTTTGGAGATGCACTGAACCATTCATAAGACTCATTCGGTACACTCAACCACTTTGAGCTTGGAGACACTTGTTGTGGCAATATTTGATTCAAATATTCCAAAAGTTTAACTCTTGCGGGCTCGACGTAACGACTATGAAGAGGTATATGTCCAAAGGAAATTTCTTTTACAGGAATATTGTTATTCTGAATAAGAATAAACTTTATCATTTATTTACAATTAAACATATAATTATAAGCATATATATAT
>NW_021852344.1:37446-40332 GCF_003651465.1 Formica exsecta
GAAAACTATAAGCTTTCACATTAGAAAGTCGTAAATTTTCGTAGATTTTTTTTTGTCACGTGAAGCCCATGAAGTGGGAAGAAAATTTCACATTTTGTCCAGCTCATAGTTTTCTATATATAAAAATTATCAAACTCACAGATATTCAAGAAAATAATGACCTTTCGAAAATAAAGATTTTAAGCTTTAAAACCCTTTTTTTGGATATAAATTTTATTTTTACGAAGTTAGAGTTGTCTGAATTTTGCCTACACTTTTTAAGAAAAATTAAGTATTCCTTTACATATATATAATTTTGGTATATATATATATATATATATTATTTAATACTATTTAAGCGTTTTTACAAACCTGCAGCTTAGCGAGGAATGCTCTTACAGAGGTCGTTGGTCCACTCACAACAGAATTACATAAGGTATTGTAACAAGCTACATCAATATCCGATGGACAGAGATTTTTCACAGTTTTAGAATCGAGATTAATTTCAGCCATTAAGCCTTCTATTATTTTTGACTTAAGAAATGCTAAGCCGACATAATATGCTAACATGATCGTTTCTTCAGCTGTCAAGCATCCATCGGCATATCCACAAATCAACTCGCCAATGGAGTGACCCATTATAATATCAGGAATGATACCAATACTTGTTAAAAGATCAAATATCCCGATCTGCAATACATATAATTTTTTATTACAACTTTCTAATGTATTTTTCTGTTGAATAAAATAATATAAAATATTACAAATTCAGCATTCTGCATACAATTATGTATATGTAATAAGCTCTTTTTGATTTTAGTTATATATTTTACAGATATTATTAGTTTATAAAATATTGATCTTTAAATATAAGAGACTTTGTAAAAAAATAGACAATACAAAAAAATCCTGCGGCATATACTATAGACGATATATTTTATTTATAAATATATGTTTATACCTGTAATCCAATAAGGCCTACAAATAAATTGACTACGTTATCGACAATATCTTTGTCTTCATTTGTTAGAATACCTGTCACCGATATACCGTAAGGTCTCAAAATTGTGTCGCATTTCTGGACTGTTTTAATGAATGCTGGAAATTTCATTAAAGCTCGACCTACCAATATTTAAAAAGAATACTCGTATATAATTACATTATTTTATAATGTCGTGTAATACATAGTCTTAAATAATATTTTTGCTTATTTGATCTAAACATATATAAATAAAATCTCTGGAAAAACTGCTGATCTTTATTTTATACGTTTTTCCTACAGTATTATTACTATATTTTAGTTTAGTTTAATCAAAATTTAGTTATCATATCTAATAAATATAACTCAAAGGATTACAAAATTCACAAACTGCAGATATTATACGTGTTAACTTTGTTTTATGTTTTAACAAATACTTAAGAATATTAACATATGTGTAAATTAAAAATTGTTAAATGTTAATTGCAAATAAACATGTTACATCTTAATAATTGTTAAATATTACATTGTAATATGATATTTTTGTGATTTACTTACCCATGTTAAGACATTGAGATCCAATTCCAGAAAATATGAAGCAAATCGGTCTTTTTGCACATAAGTTGCGTTCCATTTTAATTATTGCGTTATCGGATACGTTGGATCCAGCAATTATGTATCCTCTGTAGGAATGACCTTTTATATTGTCACTATGAATATGATGTAGGAGAGAAATATATTCTACATCTATCGATCGACTCTGGACCTATAGAGATATCGTTACTAATCGTAAGTATACGACAACAATCTTATATCTTAATTAATAGCTTCTTCTCAAAATTAATTTTTTTTAAATTGAAATTATATATATATATATATATATCAAAGTGACAATGATTGCCCACCTAGTACATAGCATTATTTCTTATCAAAAACTGAGACGAACAGTCCTGAGCCATTTTTTTTTATAACGCTTAATAAAGGAGTTATTATTGAGTAAAGTCTGGCCAATCAGTTCCGACCTTTAGCCGGACGCACGTCGGTGAGCTGCGCACGGTAAAGTGTGCGCCGCCGCATACTACGAGAGTGATGCCATTTCTGCGTTTCGCGCCCGCTGCCTGCGCGTATGGAGGGGGTAGCGCACACAAGGAACGAGGAACGAGCCGTGTACGTGTGCACTCGCCGCTCGGGCAGAGTCGGATAATAGAAGAGAACAGACATAGAATGCGCTGTCTCTGTCTCTTTCTTTCTCGAGCGCGAGCAGTAGCAATAGCTACAGCTGACAATAAAATATCGAGAATCGATAATACATGTTAGCGTTTGCGACTTGGCGCTTGGCTCATCTATTAAATCCTCATATACAAACTATGAATAAAATAAATTTAGCAATTGTTTTCTAACCTTATAATTATTTTATACATAACAAATATTAATTAAATAGAAAGAGCTTGAAATGATAGAAGTCTACTCTTGGCCAACATGCCTTTTCAAAAAATTAACTATTATTGAGTAAGAAAAATGAATTGACACTAAAAAATTAAATAAAAACTAAATTTTATGTCATTTGTTCTACGTAACTTATTCTATTATCTATTTTTTTTATAAATAGTCAACGTATATGTTGTTGCTCAACGGAAACCGCGGGAAGGTGGTGGTTTCCTCCGTCATGTTGGCCAATAGTGGATTTATATCATTTCAAACTCTTTCTATTTAATTAATATTTTTTATGTATAAAATAATTATAAGGTTAGAAAACAGAAAGATAGCTTCAAGAATCAGTCCCCACAGTGAGTGGAGGTCGTCAAATATTAGACAGAAATAACATGCTTTGTATTATCATTCTATCTTCGTCTTTTCATCCCCTCTACTTTTCTGTTTCCCAATCAACGAAAGCTTTTCTACCACGCATCTTTAGACAAAGAAATTGG
>NW_021852345.1:0-1100 GCF_003651465.1 Formica exsecta
TAAAACAACAGAGAGAGTTTATACAAGTGTGGATACCCTTGAAGCGACTGGTGATAACGAAGATATACATGAAATATATATGACGGAATATCTTAACTCTTTGAACCCAACATGTCTTCTACCACATGAATTACGCTTGAGAAAATACAGTGTTGTTATACTTATTAGAAATCTTAGTATCAATGAAGGTTTATGCAATGGTACCAGACTATTAGTTTTAGATTTAGATAGTAACTTATTACAATGTGAAATTTTAACAGGTAATAAGATTGGAGAAATTGTTTTTCTTAATCGCATCACACACTTTGTATTGTGAAAATGTATATCCATTTACTTTTAAAAGAAGACAATTTCCAGTGAAATTGGCATTTGCTATGACTATAAATAAATCGCAAGGGCAGACCTTTGATAAAATTGCAATAGATCTTCGTAAAGATGTTTTTAATCATGGACAACTGTACGTCGCATTTTCACGAGTTCGTTCTTGGGATTCATTGAAAGTTTATTTAGGAAATAATAATCTATCCAACAAAGTAAAAAATTATGTTTATAAAAAAATACTCGAATAATAAAGCATAACATAAAATAAATAAGTAATAATATATATAGTCCATATTTTCATCATGTGTCCCCCTCTGAACCCTACAACTTTTGAAAAAAATATTTTTTTTCCATCTTGCTTACTTTACGAGATATTTGCGTGCGTTGATTAAAATGACTCACCCTGTATAAGTAAAAATATATGAAAGATAAAAAGATATATATGTATTTTGTATATTTAAATTTTGTACTGAAATGATTACTTTTTAATTTTTGATTGTTTAAATTCTTAACAACGCTTAGAAATGAATTGACGAGTGACCATGCGTTTTAGAGAGTTCTTGGCAAGCAATGAAAGTTTATCTTGGTAATCAGCGAGACAATAGATATGTTAAGAATTATGTATATAAAGAATTATTTGTATAATATTTTGCATTCTTTGAATTCTCATATAAAAAATAATTTATTTGTCGAGAAAATGAAGAGAGAATTATGACTTCATGTTTTACTTTTTTTTTGAAAAGATTTGAATATTATAAACGCATGCTATGTTGGTTTTA
>NW_021852346.1:0-313 GCF_003651465.1 Formica exsecta
TTTAAAGTTTTTAAATATGAATAATATATAATATTATTATAATATTTAAACGACTATCGAACGACTATCGAACGGTTGTTGAACAGCTATCAAACGGCTATTGAACAGCTTTGAACAGCTATCGAACGGCTTTGAACGGCTATCGAACGGTTACCGAACGGCTTTGAACGCCTATCGAACAACTATTAAACGATTATCGAACGGTTATGAACAACTATCGAGCGACTATTGAACGACTATCGAACGGCTTTGAACGCCTATCGAACAGCTATTGAACGGTTATCGAACGGGTATGAACGACTATCGAACGACT
>NW_021852347.1:0-589 GCF_003651465.1 Formica exsecta
TGCTCTTTGAATTATTGATGTTGTAGAACGCAAAAGAAGTTCCGCCTCATTACGTATATTATTACAAGCATCTGTTATTTTATTTAATAACTACAGCCGATTATCCGCATAGACTAGATACAAAAAAAAATGTATATCGGCATATTCTTCATTGGAAAATGTACTCATGATTAATAGGTAAGAGAAATTTCTAAGCTATGTTTATGCGATGTTTTCACTTAAAACGACAATCAATTTATTAATATTATCTTGTGTGGCAAGTGTGGAAAACAATGAATTATGTCGAGTATGAAGTTGCCGCATTCGCTTCAGCTTCAACACATTTATGATATCATTTATAAGATTCCCGCCATGATGGCGGGATTAATACACTAGCTTCCTCTAATTGGAATCTTACAAATGATATCATAAATGTGTTGAAGTTTTTTTATGAGGCAACGTTGGATTTATCCTCTGATAATGCATGCGTTTCTATAATAATACCCCTTATATCACTATTGAATTGTAAATTGCAAAGCCGAAGGATGACAATGAAAACGAAGAGGTGGCAAATATGAAAAAACAATTACATGACTACTTAAACAAAAGA
>NW_021852348.1:0-1800 GCF_003651465.1 Formica exsecta
TGAATTACTCTGCAAAATCCGTGGGTTCGCATATCCATTGGCAATATGGCGCTATTATCGGACGCAAAATTATTATGAAACTTTTCTGCGACGTTATGAAATGTGACATGATTCATTATGTAAATTTTTCCGAAAAACTTTGCCGAATACTCGGCTTCGATACGCGCAATAAGCTCAATGCTAGCGTAGTGGATCATTTACCGTTATGGCTCTTAAATGAAACCGACTTCAATATACAGAATGACGACGAGAAGCATGGTAAAATTGAAAATAATACCGGTACATCAGGCGCTTTACCTTCCTGGATTTATGACGATGTTGAAATTTATACATCGCCATTTTACGTATTTCCGCGCGAACGCGTAATAATAGCCGCCGAACCAGCTAGTTTGTTGCGCGGTATCCCCGACAAGCTCTTTGTCTATTGCGATATTTGCGAACCCTATATTACTGGCGATGTACAGTCTCCTCTTTTGCGAATAGTCGCACTCGATATTGGAAATGATTACGCGTTCGCGTCTACTCAAATAAAGAATTTCTCGCACACTCAATACATTGCCCTGCGTCAAACGTCTTTTCGCACAATCGAGATAGATATAAGAGATCAACTAGGACAGAGTATACCATTCGAATTTGGAACGCTGACAGTGACATTACACTTTAGGCGTATCGAGTAGATAACATAATAATAATTAGAGACCGCGACGATAAATTAAACTTTAATGGATTATTATTCGACGTATTACGACGAGTTACAAAACGGCGGCAGTCGCGGCGGTGGAATTCCGCGAGTTTTCGTCGGATCGCCCTATCAACGAGGTCACGGTATTGATAGTTTTCTCGGAGGATTGTTCAGACGAGTACTACCTTATTTAACCAGAGGCGTACGGACTGTGGGGAAAGAAGCTTTACGTGCCGATGCTAATATAATCGAAGATGTTGAAAACAATATGCCGTTTAAGGTAGCGGCCAAACACCGATTTGAAGAATCGCGCGACAATCTTAAGAGAAAAGCTAAAGAAAAAATAAGTAGTCTAATGAAGGGTTTGGGTTATAAGCCGGATGCTAAAATGCATGTAGCTCAGTTTCCTTTCGGCGGGCTCAACACGCGCATCGCTAAATCCGCAACATTACGTAGACGACGCCAGGCGCGTAAGAAAAGTTCGTCAAAGCGCCAGACACGAGGGAAAAAAAGAACAAATACAAAAACATCGAAAAATAAGAGAAGAAAAAAGCGCACAACGGTGAAAAGACTTAAGACATCCGAGAATCGGCGTAAAACTGGTAGAAAGCGCACCGTATCCGACATATTTTCTTAAACGGCATATATTCTAAACACATCTAACAGTGAGAATTACAGCGACGACAAAAAAATTTGCGGTAAATAAGCATGTCCTTTCTTCACACGCATTCGAGCGAGTGTTTAAAGAGCGAACTCGATCTCTTTTCTTTACCGCCCACACAAACTAGTATCGAGAGTTCGCAATGGATTCATTACAAACCCGTGACTTCGCTCTCGGACGATTCTCCGATAGAATTCGTCATTCCGGGTCACGGAGAAGAATATTTAGATTTCACGCACACCATAAGTCTTCGCGTACGCGTAGAAACACCGGGCGATTCCTCGGGACATACTGCACACGACGCAACCGCCGCGGCCACTATAGGCCCCGTAAATCATTTACTTCATTCCATGTTCAATCAGATCGACGTGTATTTCAATCAAAAGCTCGTGTCGCCTCCAAACAACGCTAGGCTAGTTTGTTGCGTGGTATCCCCGACAAGCTCTTTGTCTATTGC
>NW_021852349.1:0-578 GCF_003651465.1 Formica exsecta
TAGTTCTTTAATTGCAGAAAGAAAGAGATTATATCTAATGCATTATAATATATAGAAATTTTCTAAAAAAAATAATTTGCTTGTTAAAAAAGCGATGTAAATTTTGCAATGCATATGATTAGATAAGCATATTGTAATTTTATAACAGTATACCGACAACGCAAAGAAAATAACGAGCAAATTTTGCCTCCTGTAATGACCAACATCGAATTAGCGATTCTACATGAGATACCTAACGGTAACGTTCAATTCAATACGTTATACAATCCTATGTTGCAATATAATTCGGATGAATATGTACTGACCAAAATCAAACGTGATGAAATCAGATTAGAAAAACTTTTAGGCAGCGGCCAATTCGGGAAGGTAAAAACTAATTTTTGCGATATTATACGCTAATTTCTAGATCTACAGAAATTAAAACAAATACGCATTTCTCGAAAAAAAATTACACGAATAACATTTTATAAGAGATTAGTAATGCAAAAAATTACACAAATAACATTTTATAAGAGATTAGTAATGCAAAACAAATAACTAATGTAAAATTTTTGTGAAATAACATACACATGCACTCT
>NW_021852350.1:0-769 GCF_003651465.1 Formica exsecta
TGCTATCAATCGCTATATCAGTAGGAATGTTTGTGAATAAGGAAATAACTAAGGCGTCTAAAGAAATGTCTAAAGAAATGACTAAGGCGTCTAAAGAAATGAGAAGAAAATCATTGTTGATACTTATGTCAGAAAGTTTCTTCACGAGTTCAAAACTATTGTTGATGTGACTATGTGCAATGGGAAAGCTTTTAAGTAATATGCGATGAATAAAAGAGGCCAAATTGTATAAGGGACTATTAAGTGAGGAGACAATTAAGCGGAAAGGACAGTTAGGTTTGTGAATCTTAGGGAGTCCGTATGCTCTCGGTAAGATCCCGTCACTAAAATTGAGAAATCTATAAGTTGATTTATTATCCATTTATTATCCGATTTATATTTATATTCGTGTTTTTCCCATTATAAAAGGCATGGACATTTTGATATATTGATTTATTAATTCATATCAGAAGAATATATGAACGAAAATTGAAGTTTTTTCGCGCGATGTGATGTTTTCGCCGATTAGTTTGCACAAAAATAAAGTCCGTTCACAACATATTGTTTTCACCAACTGGTGTGCAAGCAATTCTGTTATGGCATAATCTCCGCCCGAAGGACGAGCAACGAAAAAGGCTTCTTTAGCGGTCTTCAAAGAAAGAGAAGGGGGTAGAGAGAGGGGGAGAGGGAGGGAGGCAAGGACAGAAAAGGAAAATGGAAAGAAAATGAAAGAAAAAGGAAAAAAGGATGGGAAGGAAGGAGAGAGAAACTTCGTAATCTACAACTTTTA
>NW_021852351.1:0-213 GCF_003651465.1 Formica exsecta
GCTAAAGCCATCTATAGGAAAACGGCGGAAGCAAAGTTGTACACTAATATATTTTTTTGTACATAATGTTTAATGAAGCTTACACAAACGTAAACAAAAAGCTATTTAATCCGAAACATTGTCTTTTTTCTAGAATCGTTTTATGAAACTAAATTCAGTATATTGAAGTATTAATCTTTTTTTTTCTACTCTATCGCGAGAATAACATATATA
>NW_021852352.1:0-920 GCF_003651465.1 Formica exsecta
GCCTGCGCTAGCAATATCAACCAATATGATTTCTCACAGATTGCATATAGAGTATACAGTATACCGCCCGCAGTGTAGCAGTGGAGATGAGTCGCCTGACGGCTCTAGCTGTACGAATCGAGCGCTCTACACATAACTCTACGCTCATAACCAGAGATGGTAAATCGTGTATATTAGTTCTCAAGAAGTTTTAGTAGAAAAAAGGTTCATCAAAAATATTTTGAAAACGTCTCGAATTTAGCTACACGAATCCCAATCTAAAAAGGGCATGTTATTGACATTGTTGTCGCTTTTCCGCGATCTTGATTGGTTGTCTTGTTCATGCGCTTGCTTCACTCGTGTGACTTGCTTCATTCGTGTCGTTTGACAGTTTGTCATTTGACAGTTAGTTGACAGTGTTGACAGTTAAAAAAATAAATATTAAATATAGTTAAATATATTTAATAAATATAGAAAGAAAGAGGAAGAAGGAAAGACGAATAAAGAAAGGTATGTATATTATATATGTATATTGTGTGTATATATGTATATTGCTGTATGAAAAATACGTATACTATTTTTTTCCCAATCTAAAAAGGGCATGTTATTGACATTGTTGTCGCTTTTCCGCGATCTTGATTGGTTGTCTTGTTCATGCGCTTGCTTCACTCGTGTGACTTGCTTCATTCGTGTCGTTTGACAGTTTGTCATTTGACAGTTAGTTGACAGTGTTGACAGTTAAAAAAATAAATATTAAATATAGTTAAATATATTTAATAAATATAGAAAGAAAGAGGAAGAAGGAAAGACCTAAAAAATGATATTGTCAACTTAGCAAACGCAAAAGAAGAATTAGTGCAATTACAAAAAATGGCGTTAGAAGTAGATATACAAAGAAAAGAAGGAAATAATAATACGCAAAAGGAGATTTTACAAACAGA
>NW_021852353.1:0-409 GCF_003651465.1 Formica exsecta
TCTATATAAATTCTTTTATCACACCATTACGCGAACGTCGTATCTTGCATTAACCTTTTTTTCGCGTTGTTCGATATATATAATGGTTCCGAGAACATAATAAATAGATTGTGGAAGTTTCCAACCTGTTTTATTTCTAATAAATCTCGATGCAGATTTGGCAAGTTGCTCTCACCAAAATTTATTTGCTCTCTATAAATCTTTGGTTGGAGCAACTTGTCAAAACTAGCTCGAGATTTATTAAAAATAGAACAGATAGGAAACTACTACAATTTTTAACGATGTAAAAATACTTGAAAAAATTCGCGCGTCTCTTCGCGAATATTTCGTACCTTCGCGTATCCCATTTTTACTATTTTTTCTCTCGGAATATTTTATTAATTATATATTATTTATAAAATATTATTTA
>NW_021852353.1:19892-20045 GCF_003651465.1 Formica exsecta
TCTCGCGCTCCATACAGATTCTTTCTCGCGCCGCTACGCGGCCGCCGCGTCCTGCGTTTTCTCTTTCGCGCTTTATACGGACTCTTTCTCACGCTTTATATGAATCCTTCATCGCGTCGTTAAGCGAACGTCGTATCTCGCGGTTACTTTTTT
>NW_021852354.1:0-3600 GCF_003651465.1 Formica exsecta
ACATATACAATCAATATTCACCGACGCCCCTACTAAAGTTATTATCTGTCACGGACTAATTAAATATCCACCGATAGATTTACGTTCCGTTATAATCAGTGAAATGCATTGCTTACCAATGGGAGGACACCGTTGAGTCACAAAAACTTACAACCGAATAAAACATAATTATTACTGGGAAAACTTGGAAGCAGATGTTCAACGGTACATACAACAATGTTTACAATGTCAATTGAAAAAACTTGTACGAGTAAAAACGAAACAACCAATGATAATCACGGATACACCAGGATCTTCTTTTGATAAAGTAGCCATGGATATTGTAGGCCCTTTACCTAAAACTGAAAGGGGAAACGAATACAACAAATATATACAAGATCAATTAACTAAATTTTGCATGGGAATACCATTACCGAATCAAACTTCCAAAACCATCGCAGAAGCTTTTGTAGCTTTTGTAGTTTGCGTACTTGGAGCACCAAAAGCAATATTAACAGATCAAGGCAGAAATTTCCTTAGCGATCTAATAAAGAAAATTGCAAAATTATTTAAAATTCGTAAATTTCGCACAACAGCCTTCCATCCTCAATCAAACGGATCATTAGAAAGATCACATCACGCACTAGGCGAATATTTAAAACAATACGCGAATGAACAAAAACAATGGGATAATCACGCATTAATATTTAAAACAATACGCGAATGAACAAAAACAATGGGATAGATGGATTAGCCTTGCCATGTTTAATTATAATACGAGCCGAGCGGAAGCAACAAAGCACACTCCATATGAGCTGGTTTTTGGAAAGATAGCACGTGTTCCATCGAACAAACTTCTACCTCCTGGGGATAAATTAGCAAATTACGACGAATATTTAATAAATCTTGTAACTCAACTTCACGCAATTCAGAGAAATGCACGCGATAACGTTATTCAAGCTAAAATTAAATCAAAAAATTATTACGATAGAAAAATCAACCCACAAACCTTTAAACCGGGAGATCAAGTATTTTTATTAAAAGGTCCAAAACCGGGTAAATTCGGAGATCAATATACTGGGCCTCACGAAGTTCTAGAAATTTTTAATAAAAATAACGTCAAAATTAGAATAAAGAAAAATAGCCGAATTGTACATCCTAACCGCTTATGAATTTCATATATCAAACCTACCAATAAGGGATAATTATCAAAGAAATAATTATGTAAACTTTCAGATGGACCTCAACATTAAGCGACTAATTGCTATACTGGTAGTGCTAATAAAAATTTATCAAACTCTTGGAATAATAGGGTATGACTGCGGATCTTCTTCAGCAAATCTAACGACACTATCTTTATTAACCATCGAAGAGTGTGACATTCCACCGCAAGATGTTAAACGTGAACAAGTATATATACAATTGCTCCAAATTAACGAATTCGAATCTGTGAAAGTAAGTAGTACAGTGTAAAGTTGAAATTGACCGATTAATAAAAAAATGTGGAATGTTCTCTCATACCATGGATGTATATAACGGAAAATATTCATACATAGAAGAAATACCTCGCGATATATGCAGAAGAATGCACGATTATGGTACCTATCAAATGGCCAATACTTACATAACTGGTTTAAAATCAAATCAAACCACTACACGTCCAATAACACTCGCTGGCAGTGTGGACAACGACGGAGGCTGTATCGGAGGAGCATATTCCGATCCTTATGGAACATGGACAGATGTAATAGTACTTGCAAGCGTAAGAATTACACTACAAGATTATATAGCAGACGTAAAAATAAACACTAACCGAGTACAGCTCAGGTCGGGTGTAGCATGTAAATTTGGCTCCACACACTGCACAGATGTAGAAGGGGGAGATACGTACTGGGATCCAGTACCTACCGATACTTGCAAACTTTATAATTTCGGAATATTATTCGAGGGGTACGCATACAAAATAGTCGATAAAGATAAAGATCATCCGCAAACAGTTTACTCTTTAACCACATAAGACACGGTATTCGCACTGACTAGCAAAGGAAAATACAATACATGTGGATATCCATTAATAACAACAGAGCATCCTAAACTATTAATTTTCGAGACCGTACGCGGTACCACTGTTTTTAAAAAGCAATCTGGAATCTCAAATCTCGATATCTTTACCTATATGAATTCTAAATTCGTATACGTAGAGAAACATGTCCGCACTCAAATAAACGAACTTTATAGAAATTTATTACTACACCAATGTAATTTAGAAAAACGAATGTTACATAACGCATTAGCAATAGCTACTCAAGCACCTGATATTTTCGCATATCATCTAATGAAAGGACCTGGATATATGGCTCTTTAAGCAGGGGAAGTAATTCACATAGTCAAATGCATACCAATAGATGTAAAACTCGCAAGAACAAAAAAATGTTACGATCAATTACCAGTAATCCGAGAAAATCGAACACATTTCTTAACGCCTCAGACTCATATATTATTACAACACGGAACACAAACTGCATGCAATCCATTTGCACCTGCCATGTACCTCTTAGGAGATTCATGGTACAAATTTATACCTAATCCGGTAGATACTTTACCACCAACGATTATGAAACCATTAACCAAGCCTACTTGGAAGTACATCAACCCAGGGTCACTAGCCACTAGTGGCATATATTCTGAAGGAGAGTTAAGAGATCTTAGAGATCATATAATGTTTCCGGCTGAGCGACCATCAGTACTCAACACCGTAGCAAGAGGAGTAATGGGAAGATCCACCTCTCTACAAGGGGGCTCCATTTCCAATTTATTAGATGAAGCATCAATGGAAAAGATAGCCGCTTCCGCTTGGAAAAAATTCTGGAATAAGTTTCTATTTTTCGGCAATATCAGCGCTGGACTACTCGGCGTATATCTAATTGCAAGAGTTTCCAAGTTAATATTAGACACAATTGTGCACGGATATGCCTTAAATACCGTGTACGGATGGTCAATATATCTACTTGCGATCTGGGATTCTCTTACAAACCTTTTATTACATCTGGGAAGACGGAACCCGAAAGACCACAGCCGAATCCACCACCACCACCACCGCCAAGCGCACCGCAGGAAGATAATAAAGCATTAAAACTCACTAAACAAGAAACCCATAGCTCCATGGAAATGAATGCGGTATGTCCTCTACTACGACCGGAAGAAGACTCTACCTATACGTTAGAGATAAGAGAATAAAAAGAGAGAGAAAGAAAAATCTATTTTTATTTTTATTTTTGTTCATTAACAATAATAATAATAATAGTAATATAATAAAAAGAAAAAAATATATATATTAGGTGTACAAATAAGTTTCCGCCGTTTGACAAAAGTTGGCGCCACCAGGGGAAAAAATATATATATATATATTCACGGTAACAATAATTTCCCTCATTATAATCTCAAAAAAAAAGAGAAGGAAAAAAAAAAATTTTTTTAATTCACATTCTTACTATCATGCATATTTTATAATATCACCGTATTCTATTTTTACATTAACTAACTAGCAAAAACAGAACTATCTTCTCTAACACTTTAGAACAGTGTTACCTGACCAATGGTTACAAAAGGGGGGGGATGTCG
>NW_021852354.1:4855-6357 GCF_003651465.1 Formica exsecta
TCAAAAAAAAGAGAAGGAAAAAAAAAATTTTTTTAATTCACATTCTTACTATCATGCATATTTTATAATATCACCGTATTCTATTTTTACATTAACTAACTAGCAAAAACAGAACTATCTTCTCTAACACTTTAGAACAGTGTTACCTGACCAATGGTTAGAAAAGAGGGGTGTCGACTAATATCAGCAAGCTAAAAAGAGAGATATATATTGTGACGTTGCCGTCTCGCGCGCGTCTGCCGAGTCCCTCTCCGATCGAAAAAGCGCGGGCTAAAGGGTCGCGCCAGTCGAATAATTGCGAGAACCGTACCGTTACCTCCAGAGAGGCGTCATTAATTGAGATTTCGAGCTTAATATTAATTTCGTTTATGATTTTCTTTCGTATCAGACTGGCGCGGGCTTGCGAGCAAAGTAGAGGCGTGTGACAGAAAGCGAGAGCGAGAGAATACCCGAGCGAGGACGAAAGCGATAGCGAAACGAGAGCGAGCGGAGAGGATCCCGGCGATCGGCGGCTGAGACGGACAGACCCGAGGGAGAGGACGTCGACGTCGCTGACCCCGTGCAACCGCCACGAGAGGAACGGTACCGGTGAGGTTACCCTCCGCCATATTCGCCACTGGCGCAATTTACACCCGCGCGACGGAGAGGACGAGTCGGCGGCCGCGTTTATCGCTCAGCCGCGAGACGGTAGGAAAAGTCGTCGCAGTATATACATGTATAACATGTCATATAAAAAAAACTATTTTAGCACTTGTCGATCGACAAGTCAGCATTGCATATCTATCAGCAAATCTACTTTTAACTCAGCTCCGGGCAAATGAAGCTTGGGCATTCTACTATGGGATCCAACATGGAATTCTAGTCAATGGCTAATTGCTCGTAATGAACGAGAATCCAAGCCAAATATTAAAAACCTTCCCGACAAGCAGAACATATGCTGTTCAGACGACACCAACAACACAAGAGGGAAGAAGAAAGAAAAGAATATCCTATCTCTCTCACAGAGCAATAAAACCTCCAGCCGAAGACCCAACCTTATCACTAATGGTCAGGTAAACATTGCAACACACGTACAGTTTCCTTTTTTTTACACCATAAAATGGGCACGCATAAGAAAAGATAGTTTTGTATTAAATTCATATATATATATATAATATAATAATTAACTAAAAATGTAAAAGAAGGATGAAGGAAAGAAGGAAGGGGTTTTGATGGTTGCCTTCTCTTTCCTCCTTCTTAATAAACAAATCAGCATGCACGAAAACCACATACAATTAGGATACTTTAGTTAACTGCGAAAGGAAGGAATCTATTTCATTTTTGCAAATGTCGGGCTTCTCCCCAACATTTGTCTAAGGCCGGGGGTGTTACGTCCTGGTGACTCCACGATTCCTTCCTTCCACGAAGTTGCGGCAATGATAATCGATCGGTGATAGAAATGAGTCGTTCGGTAAATAGAGCATCTTGCGTCACACATTCCTTAAACATTTAGTCACTTATCA
>NW_021852354.1:7315-9367 GCF_003651465.1 Formica exsecta
ATACCCATCATTCATTTTAAAATTGAATAAATTTATATTTGTTAATTAAATAACTCTTTATTAACCCCCACTCATTCTCAGTAGAAAGATCGCACTTGGTCTCATCCCGCGTAAAAGAGATTAAATTCTCTGACCGAAAAGGGACCGCCGAGCGAATTTCCGAAAACAGTGTAATAGCGACTCAGTCGTTTACCTGCTTTTCAGACCTGTCAGTTCGTTCGACCCGATTTCAAATGCAACAAGACGTTTAATTTCGGGAAAATAAAAGATAGTTGTTGCGCCCTTCCGTCGACTCATCCTTCCCCGAGTCTGGACGTAACAATTATAATGGGTTAATGAGATTCTTGCAATAAAAATGGTACTAAACACGACATAAATCGTATAATTTTTAATGACTCGAGGATATGCGAAATCCTCACTCGAAAATTCATTCCGTTTTCCTTCAACCGACTCACTACTTAACTAATAGTCAGCTCGGAGATCAAGTTTTCCCGCGACTCTAAATTGTGCAGAGAACGAGTTCAAATAAAAGTGAAAGACTTAGTGATACGTAGGTGTTAAGTGCCAACAAGCCGTGTTTAAACCAGCAACACAATAAACCGGGTTCCCGAGCCATCATTGCCGAGCCCATTCTGATCAGCCACGACAGCTGGAGCCGAACCACACTTAGTCACTACAAGTATCAACGCATTCTCAAGTAGTAAGTGGGTTGAACAATTTCAATTTTTATCTTTTCCTTTTTGTGTATATTATTATTATTATTATTAATATTTTACGTCTTGCATTCTGAAATAATTCTTGGATCAATCAGTATCCCATTTCGATGCTTCGTACTTATATCTCGATTGTCTCTTTGTGTAATTTTCTCTTCCTTAATCCTCATTCTTCCTCCCTTGAAATATTACCTCGAATCTCCTTTTTCTACTTCACTTTAGCCATCACAAGTTACCTGAATTTTACTGTGCGACTCCCGACTTCCTATCAAACACCACGGGTTACCTGTATTTTACGGTGTGACTCCCGACTTGCCACCAATCGTCACGAGTTACCTGTATTTCGCAGAGTAACTCCTGACTTGCTGACGGTTGTCACGAGTTACCTGAATTTTACAAAGCGACTCTTGACTCCTAGCCCGTCATCGAGAGTTACCTGTATTTCGCAGAGTGACTCCCGATTACATTTGTCACCTTTTCTACTCCTAGGTCGTCCAAAAATTTTCATATAGAAATATAAAAATTACACCTTCTTTATTATCCGGACTTGAAATCTAGAATTATTCAATTAATTAAAGAAAAACTTCCAAGAATTATTTCATGAATTAAGAATCTATTCACTATCGATTTCATTATTATCATTACTCATCACGGCCCCCTTTCTTTAGTGGAATTATTAAATGAAGCTACGCGCACGACCATTAAAGGGTCGCGAAACCGACAGAATAGGCAACTAAGAAAAGAATTGGCTCGGGCGGCTGCGGACTCTAACTACATAATAAATTATAAGAAATTTAACTTAGATAAGGACTCCTTTGACCAAAAAGCTCATCGACTAATTAAAATATATAATAAACAAAAACGTACACATAAAATACACAACCTACCACTTTGTCCTCCACCTTCCTCTCCTCATTATTCTCCCCCCTCCTATTCACCAGTCTCTTCCCCCGAGCGTTTCCCGTCGCCTACTTTCCCTGTATCCCCTCAACAGTCAGCAAATCTTACTCCTTCTTCTCCCCCTGAACATCCACCTACCTTCCCTGAATCTCCGCAACATCTGGAAAACCCTGGTCCCTCTTCTCCTTCCGGATATTCGCCCGCTTTCGCTGATTTCCAGCAACCCCCGAGAAATCCTACTCCCCCTCCCCCCTTCGACTACCCGCCATCACTCGAACCTCAACCCTCAAGAATTCCTACTCTTCCCTCCTCCTTACACCTCGAATCGCCCGATCTCTCAAAAGAGTCGCGCGTTTTCGAAGAAGCCCTTTAGGACTTCGTAGAAGAGTGTCCCGATCTCAAAACGGAACCGGAAGATTTTAAATCGGAATCTTCCGAT
>NW_021852354.1:11061-11538 GCF_003651465.1 Formica exsecta
TATTATGTATGTGTGCGTGTGCGTGTGTATTTTTGTATGTGCATGTTGTATTTAACTAAAGTGAAACGTAATTATGTATTGTATTAACTACATATAGTGAAATAAAAAAAGAAAATAACGTATTGTATATCTCATTTATGCTATTTAAAATAAAAATAAATAAATTTATTTATTTACGTGTAGAGAAATAAGAATAAAACAGAAGAATAAATGTTGAACAAATACAAAAATATAATAATGAGAATGAAAGAATAATGAATGAACAAAAGAAGAGAGAGAGAGAAGCGCGAATAAACGCGTAAACGAATATGCTAAAAGAATAAAGCTAAGCGATATGCAGTAGGTAGTAAGCGATCAATTAGAAAGAGAGATACAGAGAGAAACAGAGTAAACGTATGATCGAGATAAAGAAGATATTAGAAATTACGATAATGTTAGGCCCTGCGCACAATAGAGAAAATATTAGGAATAGGAATA
>NW_021852354.1:12600-22325 GCF_003651465.1 Formica exsecta
TAAAATAAAAATAAATAAATTTATTTATTTACGTGTAGAGAGAAGAGAATAAAATAGAAGAAGAGAGAGAGAGGGAGAGGGAAAGGGAGAGGGAGAGGGAGAGGGGAGGGAGAGGAAGAGAGGAGGGGGAGAGAGAGAGAGAGAAGCGCGAGTAAACGCGTAAGCGAATATGCTAGAAGAATAAAGCTAAGCGATACGCAGTACGTAGTAAGCGAACGATTAGAAAGGGAGATACAGAGAGAAACAGAGTAAGCGTATGATCGAGAGAAAGAATTTCTCTATTGTGCGCAGGGCCTTAGTGCGTACATGTATATTACTCTCTCACGCATGAATTAAAGTTTTGTAATTTATCAATTAATTATTGTATATAAAGCAGTAGAAATATATTGTGATATTGTCTCATTTCGATATATGGAACACAATGCAAAAGATTGCGTTTTCTATTATGCATGTTTGAAATAATTATGTTGGCGGAACTAAAAATGTCGGTATTATCGACTCTTTTAGTTACGTTTAGATGAGGGTGCTAACCCGTCGGAGTTCGCCCGTCGGTTTAGGATTCCCTTAAGAGGATATCGGACTATTCTGTTTTACCGACAGAATGCGAATATTAGTCAAAATGGAAAATATTTTTGTTGATTATAGATATTAATAAATCCTTTTCCATAATTAAAGTACACATAGTAACGTAGTGCGGGGTATATGATTTCATGTAAAAAGTTAAAAAAATTAAAAATTACAGTTTTGTTATCGGCTTCTGTCATCAACATTTGCTTAATATAAAAGATTTGTAATTTGCACGTGCCTAACAAGTAGAGCCCGCACTCGGCATTTTATCAAAGAGTATCAGTGAACTTTGAGAAGTGAGTTTAGAAGCTTCATAAAAAATATTTTACTATGCAAAACTTTCGTGCATATGTGTGTGTGTGCGAGATCGAGGCTCAAGAGTAAAACGGAGCAGTAAATTAGTTGCGTGATGTCGCGATAGACAGAGCTGCAATCTTACATAAGAAGGACAGACATAATCGTACTATCTTTGTCTCCTTCATGCGTGTGAGAGTAATATACATGTACGCACTAAAGGCTGGTTTATGCAGGCCGTAACTGTTAATTTATGCCGGAACCGTTAAAGTTTAACACTAGGATTACAATGCTTTTGTTCATAATGGCATTATGAACAAAAGCATTGTAATCCTAGTGTTAAACTTTAACGGTTCCGGCATAGATTAACAGTTACGGCCTGCATAAATCAGCCTTAACATTATTGCAGTATCATTTATCTTTCGATCATACGCTCTGTCTCTTTCTAATCGTTAGCTCACTACGTATCGCTTAGCTTCATGCTCCTCGCATATTCACTTCCGCGTTCACTCGCGCTTCTCTCTCTCTCTCTCTCTTCCCCCCTCTCTCTCCCTCTCTCTATCTTTCTTTCTGCTCGTTTACTATTGTATTTTTTTATTCCCATTATTATATTCTTTTATTTGCTCAACTTTTATTCTTTCTATTCTCGTCTCCCTACATGAAAATAAATAAATTTATTTATTTATGTTTATTTGATACATCATAAATGAGATACACATATAATAAGTTATTTTCTTTTTCTATTTAACTATAGTTAAATACAACACATGTACATACAAAAATACACATAATTGAATACTTTTTCTATTTATGACATACACAACATATCATTTATGCTCTATAAAATAGAGATGAATAAATTAATGTATTATTATGTAGGAAGACGAGAATAGAAAGAATAAAAATCGAACAAATAAAAGAATATAATAATGGGGATGAAAGAACACAATAAAGAACGAGCAGAGAAAGAGAAAGAGAGAGAGAGGGGGGGTGGGGGAGAGTAAGAGAGAGTGGGGTGGGAGAGAGAGTGAGGTGGGAGAGAGAGAGAGAGAGAGAGAGCTTTTGACTTTATTTTATATTTTAATCGGACATATTTTGATATAAAAAATAAAAACATTCCATTACCACAGAGTCATATCTTAAACAGTTTCCATCTCATCGAGAAACTGTCCGGCGTTGTGTTGAATGAGCAGCACAGGCTCATCTCTCTCGATGTGGTTTCTCTTTTTACTAACGTACCTTTGGATTTAGCTATGGATTTTTGATACCCGCCTAGAGCGGCCAAAAACTGTCAAACAGCACCTCCGCAGATCCGCCTTCACGACTGCTGCCGCCCCGTTCATCAGGGGCAGACCAGGAGAGCGCAGATGGAAACCGAACGAGCGAACAAGCGAACGAGCTAACAGACCGGTGGTCACTACTTCTCTGGAAGCTGAAGCCAATAGAACTGCCGGCTACCATTTTCACCAGGCCTCCACGGTGCCTCCTCGCTACCTGGGTCCGGATAAGGCGCTATACCTCTCCATCGTATCCAGGAGTGGTACCAACGAAACTAACACCACTGTCGCTAACACTTCCCAGGAGCGGCACTAGCAGGGGCGACAATTATGAGCGGGCGACACAGACAGAGCGCTGTAGCCAGGTGCATCGCGGCACACTACACCACATGCCGCAGACACAGGAACAGGCCTCGCAGTCGTCCGACTCAGATTTGGAGAAGACCACCAGGACTGTCTCCACGCAGACGGAGGCCCAGCATCCGAAAGCCGCATCACATCTACCGTAGGTGACCTACGGCGAGCAGCTTCGATGGCTGCGAAGCCCCAGACCTCGCGGCGGCTAGGACCGTTGAAGTGGACCAAGACCACACCCAAAATCTTGTGGCGGGAAAAACCCATCACTAGTAGTAGTCGCTAGCAAGCGACACAATCGGCCCTTTTCAGGGCCACACAAAATTAGACACTTGTACAGATTATTAGCAGAATATATTTATTGTTGACGCTTAGAAAGCGTGCATTTTACCTACTTCATTCAATCGACATCCTATCTACGAACAAATCCAAGCAACCTCCACATATACTATATACTAATACGTCGCTAGATATTATTGAATTTTATTTCCGTGCAGTCTACACAAAACTATAAGTATGATAATGTAATATTATAAAAATGTAATATTCCAAATTTCTTTTTTTTATATTGTATCTTTAAAGCAATTCCTACATAGAAAACAACATTAAGACATTTGTATAAAAAAATTGTAACATAAAATTAATCTTCAAATAGAATTTAGAATTATTACTGTATACACATAAACATGCACATTATATATGATGCACATAGTATTTAGTACTCATATAGTATTTTTGTTATAAAGAAGGAAGAGAGAGGTAGGAGAGAAAGGGGGACAGAGAGGGGGTGAGGGTGGGGGAGAGAGAGAGAGAGAGTAGGAATGAGTAAGCAAGGGAATGGCTGTATAAACGATATATCGATTGATAATTCACATCA
This sequence comes from Formica exsecta, assembly GCF_003651465.1. Lineage (NCBI taxonomy): Eukaryota > Metazoa > Arthropoda > Insecta > Hymenoptera > Formicidae > Formica > Formica exsecta. The sequence goes on from NW_021852354.1 coordinate 15,970, forward strand.
GTCACATTAAACATTAGTGAGCATAAAGTATTGCTACGGAGAAAGATACAACTATTCCCTTTTTTTCTTACTTTTGGCACTTGTACAAACACTTCCTCACTTACACTCATATCTTCTCTCTCTCTCTTTGCCCATTCTTCTCTGTCCATCTCTTTCTGATCCAAGCATACTATATGTGTGTTATATATTATCTACATGTATGTATATAATAGTATTGTTTATTTATTAAAATATCATTTTTATGTTACATTTTCAAAATATTTATATATGTGTATTGTCATATGAATCTGAGATATATAAAAAAATACAAAATTTTTATTTATATTAAAAATACATTGTAATAAATTAATTATCTAATAAATGAATTAATATTGGGAGAAAAATTAAAATTGTAAGATTAAATTAAAATTTGATTAAAGTTTAGAATTTAAAGATAAAATAATGTTATTTCAAAAGAGAATATAGAGAATTTAATTATTTGATAAAGATAATATAAACAATTTTTTACATGAACAATTTATTTTATACAGGATGTTTCAAAAGTAGCCAACTTCTTTTATATTTGAAACTAAAAGAGGAAGATCATAACAAATATATATCAAATTAAATGGTTTAAAGCGAACTCTATTGTGAGCATAGTGATTGTTAACAAAAGCTGTAACAAACGGGAAGGTATGCATAATTTCTTTATAATAATATGAATATTTCGGTATAATGAAAGTTGTAGTACTATTTGAGATAAATACAATGCTGCATGATGTTAATATTTTACTAAAAATGGTTATTTATATTTCTTTCTAAACATAAAAAGTCCGTAAAAAAATTTGCAGCCTATGGGGAGCCTATCCTCCATCACCCCCAACCCCCAAAAAACGAAAAACCCCCAAAATTACCGAAAATTAGGTAATTATGTACTATAAAGTTCATCCCACAACCCAAACCAAATTTTAGTTTTAAATCAGAAATAGGTTATATCTTCCGAAAGTGGAGCCCTTCCGTAGGGGAGGCGGAACCCACTGCGTCCACGCATACACTTTCCCATCCACACAACAATTGTGGGGTGGACCTCGCTTTGCTTTGTAAACTATATGCGTGGACACAGTGGGTTCCGCCCCCCAAATGGTTATTTATATTTCTTTCTAAACATAAAAAGCCCGTAAAAAAATTTGCAGCCTATTTGCAGGTGGAGCCGTGATTCTGAATAATTATCTTATTTGCTTATTATATTAAAATTATTTCCTGTAATTAATATAATAAGACAATTTGACAGAAATTGTATACACTATTGTAAAATATTTAGTACTACATACATATACATATACATATACAGGGTGGGGCATTTATAGTGACGCAAGCATATTTTTCGGAAACGAAGTGAGATATCAAAAAATGTTCCAGACAATAGTTGTAAGGTTCCAAGGGGGGCATAAGATGTTACCATTGCTTTGACCTTGAGTGAACGTGCCATGGTCATATAAAGTTCAACTTTGTTTTTTTTTATGGAACCCCTTATTTTTTTGCATATTCTTGTAGCTTATCTCGAGAGCTTTTCAAAACAATAAGCTACAAGAACATGCAATAAGAAATGGGGGTTTCATTTAAGAAAACATGGATCACATTGACTTGGCCTTGAAAAGGTTACTCAAGGTCAAGTCCATATTTTCATCATGTGTCCCCGCGGGACACCCTGTATATGCACATACACAAATGATCAAGTTATTTCTTTTAAAAGATATGTGCGAAAGTATCATAATGTGAGCAATGTTGAAATTGTGTTCAAACTATGCAATAAAGACAGACACATCTATATGTTACTGTCATCAACACGCTTAGATATGCTTACACGTGCGAGACGATAGAGCAGTAAAAATACGCGATGTTGTCTGATTTTAATATATTGAACACAATGCAAAAAATCGCTTTTTCTAACATGCATGTATCAAATAATAATGTTGGTAATGGTACAACTAAAACTGTCGATATTATCGACGTTTTTAGTTACGTTTAGATGAGGGCGCTAACCCGTCGGAGTTCGCCCGTCGCTCCGGCATCCTCTTAAGTCAGGACGCGGAGGTTATTTTTGTATTTCTGAACGATCAATCCAACCACCAATCTTTAAATGTTCTATTAAGAAATGCTAAAATTGTTCGTGCAGGATTTGCAGAACATCCGTCTTGATACCACATAAATTCTTGTATGTTTAATGGAATATTTTATACATAATAATTGTGGTAAAATTTGTGTTAAAAATTATTTATATTTGCGGCTGTTCGATGTTCCATCAATAACTAAAGATCAGCAGTTATTAAATCTACGAGGGGCAGTCAAATATAAACTTTTTCCAAAATATCTTTTCCGATCAAAATATTTTCAATGCACACCCAAGTCATTTTTCTACATAGTTTTCACTAAAATCTAAGCATTTTTGCCACCGGATTGGCAGTTTTTTTTATTTCTGTGTCATAAAAAATAATGGGACGTGTCCGAAATCAATTGCACAAACCAAACTTTTTCCCAAAAAATTTGTATTCGATCAAAATATTTCCAACGGATACCCAAGTCATTTTTCTATATAGTTTCCATTAACATCTAAGCGCTTTTGCCACCGGATTAGCAGTTTTTTTATTCTCGTGCCATAAAAAATATTTTGATCGAAAAAAATGTTTTGGAAAAAGTTTGATTTATATTGCCTCGTATTATTAGAGAATTGATTTTATTTTTTTCCCTTATATTATTTTCTAAGATTATAATTATCTATTAAAATTTATATTATTTTCTGAAATTAAAATTATAATATATTTTAAGATTCAATAATAATCTTTATAATTTAATCATAAATTAAAAATTGAAGTTAAATTTAAGTAAAATTCCTTGCTAAAGGTATCCGTTTTATACGGAATCAAGAATGCCTTAACACATGTATGCACATATCGGAGCATATATGCATTTTCCACATATGTCTTTATATATATTTAAATTCATGTGTTAAAGCATTCCTGTTGTCGAGTGTACAATAATATTATCATTTTCAGTTTTTTTAGAAATAATATGCACTTTCTTATGTTTAATAAGATTTGTAGTGCATTTATTATATTTTATTTTTTCTGACATTTAATACACTCCGCATTACTATCTTCTGGCTGCATATAATATTCCCAAATCCATGAATGTTCAGACATATTTGCTATCTTTCACTTATTACAATATATTAAAAAATATATAATATAGAAAAACACTTTTCTCTTACCATTATTATTATCAGATCCTGATTTGTCTAAGACCTGGATCTCCATTTTACGATGCAGCTTTGTTGTAGTAGTTGACGTAGTAGTATACGTTCCTGGATAACAAAAATATTATATATCATATGCATTAATTCCCCGCAAATAATTTTATCAATAAATGGTAAATGGTATTATAAACGTTTTAACAAATTATAAATTTAAGAATTAAGAAATTATAGGCTCTTGTGTAAAACACAAATTTAAATTTCTTGCGCTAGTAACAGCTAGACGTGGCTGATAATGCATGTTTAAAGGAGAATCAATTTTTATTTGAAACTGTATAATTGTGCACAGATTTTTCTTGGCACAAATTTTTCTTGGTGTGATACTAACAATAAGTAATTGAATCATGAAAAAAATTAAGATTTAAAATCTTAATTCAAGACTTTATTTTAATAAATATTCCAAACTTTAAAAAAAGTGTAAGCTAGAAAAATATAGAGGCGGAGGCACTGATTTGAGAACTAAACCTGAGTCTCTCGCTTACCGGGCCACTGTTCTTATCACTGAGCTGTTCAAACCCGACACCTTGATACTTCTCATTTTGCCTACATACTACATATATTTAGTAATAACACCATCAAAAATTAATTTTTCTTGAAATTTACGTACTATCATTCGCGTCTGGCTCTTACTAGTCCGGGAAATTTAAATTCGTGTTTCACATGAGAGCCTTATTAATTTCGTAGTTGTTAATTCATGCCGGTTAAATGGCGTTATTACTAAAAATATGTATATGTAGACAAAATGAGAAATGTCAAAGTGTGAGATCTAAATAGCTCATTGGTAAGAATTGCCTGGCAAGCCAAAAACCCGAGTTTGATTCCCGATTCGGCAATTTTGCGTCAATATTTTTCTAGCCTATGTTTTCTTTAGGAAGATCGAAGGGGTTTATTAAAATAAGGTTTAGAATTGAGATTTTTATTTAATTACCCGATATTGCACCAAGAAAAATTTATGTCCTATGCATACCTATTCAGTTTCAAAGAAAAAGTAATTCTTCTTGAAACTTATCACCCGCGCCTGACTTTTACTATACATATATAGCCTGTGAAATTAAAATTTATGTTCTGAATTTAATTAAATTATATATTTTTTTTAAAATTATACTTGGAGAAAACTAATAATTCCATAATTATTGACCAATAAACATAGTTATTATATTAATATTATAAAGGTGTTACGTCCTGGCGATTCCACGATTCCTTCCTTCCGCGATGTTGCGATAACGATCTCAGTTGGTGATAAGAATGAATCGTTTAATAAACAAAGCATCTTGTGCCATACGTTTCTTTTAAACACTACAATTTGTCAGTAACTACATCCACGAGTATCCGTGGGAAAGACGCAAGGAAATCGGTGATGGAAACCATGCCGGTCTCGAAATAAATAAAAAATAACAGCTACCCCTTGCAGTAGAATTTCCGGCGGAAGAATAAGGAGATAACAAGAACTTTTAACGAAATGTTTAATAAATTCAGCTGCATTAATACTGATAATAATTTTCTAACGGACAAGTACAACTGGACCAATAACGATAAAATCTCCTTGACAAAAGATTTAATAATCACAGCTGCATCAACGTTGACAAAAATAATTATAAGGAAGTAAGACTCTTTTCTAATCAAATTATGTGCGCGAGGGTCCCCCGGAAAGGCTAATGTTCAAGGAACTTTTGAACTAATATCGAACTCACTAACCGACGATCAGCACGGATAAAAATATGAAAATAGGAGACACCTCCTGCCGAATGAGGACACTGGCACGATTCTAATTCGTTAAAATCTTGAAGAATCCCTACTCTTGCATAATTTCAATTCGTTGAAGTTTTGGAAGATCCCCACTCTTAAAATTAGAATACACCCGCACAAGAGGATTATAAAAAGAGAACTCGTAAAACATTCGAGAGATACATTTTTTTACATTTCACAACCTCACTTATTCTTCAGTCTTCATTTTAACGCAGGCTTACTCTGTGCTTTCGCACCGTAATTCGCGAGTTAGTTACTTGTGCAACCAATGTTCTCACTTGGCATCATCTCCAGAGCAACCACGAGTCGAACATCGGGCTACTGACATGAGACACAGAGCGAAACACCGCACAAATTCATCACCCCTCCACTTCTGAATCACTATTAACAAAGTAAGTCTAATTGAATAATTTTTTCTTTTCAATTCATAACTACAATTCATAACCGCAGAATGTTTCTGTTACGTCCTGGCGACTCCACGATTCCTCCCTTCCGCGAAGTTGCGGCAATGATAAGCGATCGGTGATAGAAATGAGTCGTTCGGTAAATAGAGCATCTTGCGTCACACATCCCTTAAACATTTATTCACTTGTCAATATCTATATCTACATGTAACCGTGAGAAAGACGCGAGAGACCGGTGACGAAACCGCGCCGGTCGCCTAAAAATAAATAAAAACCAGTAGATACCCTCGCAGTAAAATTCTCCAGCGGAATAAAAAACTGATACCAAAAAGATAATAAAATTCTCACAAAATATCTGACGAATACAACTAAATCAATAATGACGAAACTTCTGTGACGTCACATTCAGTAACGACAGAAAGTAACACTTTTTCTAATCAGATCACGTGAGTAAGGGAAACCTAGAGCTCAAGGGATTCTGAACTGATCACCAATCGACGATCACCACGAGTGAAAATTCGAAAAGTAGGAGAAACACCCCGCCTAATGAGGACACTGGCACAACTTTTAATTCGTTAAAGTTTTGGAAGATTCCCACTCTTAGAAATTAGAATACACCCCGAAAAGAGAAATATAAAAAGAAGACTTGAACGGACTTACACATATATTCTCCGGTCTTCAGCTTCACCCAGTCTTACTCCGTGCTTTTGCACCGTAATTCGCGAATTAGGCACTTGTGTCACCAGTGTCCTCACTTGGCATCATCTCCAGAGCAACCACGAATCGAACATCGGGCTGCCGACATGAGACACAAAGCGAAACACCGTACAAATTCGCCACCCCTCCACCTCTGAATTACTATTGAAAAAAGTAAGTTTAATTGAATAATTTTTCTTTTCCTCCTTTTTGTCTTGTTT